>NW_020897693.1:31360723-31545637 GCF_003984885.1 Neopelma chrysocephalum | reverse complement strand
AAAAACAAATCCCTAACCTATAGCATTTGAATTTCTGAAAGCCCATTTGGGAATGCCCATTCAATGGAAAGCTAAGAGATTTTCACACTTCAAGGCATGATATGAAGATACATACATATCAATGCGAAGTGAAAATGTCAAAACCCTCCCATTCTTTTATTTAAGACACTTCCTCTAACTACTGAGACTTAGGGCCATTACACATAAATGGATTTAAACAGTACAGTGAAATGTTTTACAGGGATATCATGAACATGACTTTGGATGAGGAAAGCAGCCTAGTGACATTAACACTAGATAAGCCCAGGGTGACTACTCCTAATAAGGAGCAGGGGAAATCAACATCATTAAGACTGTCTGGTTCTGCTCTACGACTATTTGCTTGCCACCTTCTTACTACTACTTCATTTTATTTACTCAAATGTGTGGCAGCTTAGGGCTGTGGTGGAAGAAAACTCCTATCTATCAATCAATCAATCAATCAATCAGGTAGTAGTATGGGTAGTATTCAAGAAATAGGTATTCCACTGTACTTTTCTTAAACTTACACTGAATGTAGAAGCTCAAATTCCAGCTCTAACAAATACCTGCATCATACTTCTACTTTTTTCTTTTTTCATTGTACAGTATAAGCACTACCTAGTTTACCCAAATATTACCCAATTAGGAATCTAGAACAAGCAGCAGTCACAAGTATTGAGGCCATGTTGCTGAGAACACAGCTACATTGGGCAGGACACGTCTCAAGGATGAAGGACCACCGCCTCCCTAAGATCTTACTTTATGGTGAACTTGCCACCGGCTGCCGCAAGAGAGGAGCCCCAAAGAGAAGATACAAGGACTCCCTGAAACAACATCTCAGCCTTGGCCATATTGATCAACATAACTGGTCTACTCTGGCCTCCAATCAGGAGGTCTGGAGACAGACCATCTATAACGCTGCTGATGCTTTTGAGAAAGCACGCAGGATCACCCTTGAGGAGAAAAGACAATGCAGAAAGAATCATGTCTTGCAGAATATACCATCTAAGGAGTCTTTCTGCTGTGCCTTTTGCAATCGGTCATGCCTATCTCGTATTGGCCTTTTTAGCCACCAACGCGCTTGCAACAAACATGGGTAGAGCCCTTCCCAAATCTTCGTTCGCGAAGCCTAGCCATGAATGATGAACACAATTAGGAAACAAACAAGAGGAGAAGGCATCAGAAAGATTGACCTTTCCACACTGGTATACCATATAAGGCAGGAACAACTCTGGCAGGAACTGAACTGGCTTTTAACTGCTGTTAAAGAGCTTACGGCACACCCTGTACAAAGCTTGCTCATGGAGCCATGTTAACAAGTCTCCTTAAAAGCTCAACACTCAGAAAGATTCAAAATATTAGAGACAGAAGGAATATTACTGCCAACTCACTGTTTCCTTTTTGTCGAGCACAGAAGCGACCAGGTAAACAGATAAGTGCTGGATAATGATAAGGACAGATATAAGCATCACTAATACTTCCTGATTTCTCTAAGAGGTAAGTTGGTATCATCAATATGACAGAAGTACAGGTCCAGTTTTAACAGTCACTACAGGAAACATTGTACAAGGATAGGACAATGCAGCAGCTGGAAATGGTAGAAAATATTTGGAGAAATTAGGAGTTAATACTTCATTAAATTGGTTGGAAAACAGCATATATAGTGTCAACATAATTTTGACAACCTCTTTAGCTTCTGACTCACCTGACTCACTATAACTTCAATGCATATTTCCAGCTAGAACTGTGAAACTATTCAGATCATTAAAGAACTGACTGGTGAATAATAAATCGTGCAGAAACTGCATCACAAACTAGTATCTCTGGGTGGAGAGAAAAAAATCAGTAAATACATGTAAAAATTAGTACAATATATGTAAATGGAGATTTTTTCAAGAAGAAAAAGGTTCCTTAACAATGAGACGGGGCAGTAAGTACAATACCAGAGATTAAGCATTCAAAGTGATTAAAAATGTACTTTTGGGGGAGATCATATTTAGGAAATAATATTTACAGAATAGAAAATATGAACATTTATTTTGCGGAGATACACAGAAAATGGAGAACACCAACACAAATCATGCTTTATAAGATTGTTTCTTCATCTAATGTTTTTCAATTACTAGTTTTTAAGATCTTGAGGTAGGTATCTTTCTTTGAGGATGGGAGTGAAGATTTCTATTGTATAACAGTCAGTACCATGGCTACTAATAAGTAAAAACCTATATAAAATTTCAAATTTTCAGTTAATTCCTTGTCATTTAGAAAAATACAAAGCAGAAGATCTAAGAGTTTTAAAATCATATAAGCAACAAGGAATATCAGGTTAAGAAGCAAATAAGGAAAAGAGTTTAGAGGGCATCTGCAAGTACCAAGGAAAGTTCTCTTGCTTTGCACACAGAGTAGGAATGACCTTATACACAAGACTGATGTTCTGCTACTCTAGCACGATGTGCATCTGAGCTGACCCAGCAGACATCAGGCTCATTTTCAGGTGATCCTACAACTCAGGACCCTCCTCTGCAGTTTATTTCAGCCTGGGTCAGGACCAAAAAATCCCCATGTTTCCTAGAGTTCATTTGATATGAGAAAGGAAGAACCCATGTAGATGTGCATTGCCTGTCCTAGAAGTCAGTGTGGGTTGGGTTTTTTCCTGAAAATTTGAAGACCAGCAGCAGCAAAGTAGCCACAGCTTTCTTATTATGTTCTTAGTACTGGTGTTCTTACTACATCACACCTGTTCCTCACGTGATACCAAGCAACAAAACCGTTTACAAGTCCCAGTACGTACAATAATAGCTTAATGGCACGGTTCTGGTAGCAGCCCACAGAGGAGTGACAGATATTTGAAAGAAATCTCCTCATTATATTAGCACAAGTAAACACATTAGTTTAATCTAATTTGATCTAATTTAGATTCACATCACAGATAAAGGCATAAGTCTGAATTACTCTGGGGACTATTTGATTTTGATTTGGGTTTTTTTTACCTTGCCCTGCTTCCTTTCCCCTTCCTTGTTTTGAGGAAATGCACAAATGTACCCTCAAACAAAATAAGTAAAAGACAGAATAGAGACAGCTTCTCCCTGTCATCTCTGCATCTGATGTACAAAATCAATACTGGAAAAAGGCAAGGTTTGCATTAAGAAGTGTTTCATACAAAAGGTCACCTGTAATGGGCAATGGATAAAATTTTGGATAAGAAGAGTTCTTACCATTTTTCATAAGTTCAGTTTGAAACAGGAATTCCTGTGAATTGTTTTTAAGCAAGAATACTGCCAGCATGATTGTGGTTCCCAGCATGGACTTTTAATTCTCATGTAATGAGTCTCCTAGATTCAAACAAGACTTCCTATTTCCATGTTCCAGACAACATGAAACAATCAGTTTATGAAGAGATTTAGATTAAAAGCCGTGGACAATTGTACTTGATTTTCTATGAGTCTAGATAAAAAAAAATAAAATTACTTCAACTTTGGTTTTAAACTTAATTGCAGATTATAATAATTTAATAACCTCAATTTAAATATATTTAATTACTTAAATATAGATGTCTCTTCTACTCTACAAGTAGAATGCAACTAGAAAAAAAACAACAAATGCAGTTTAATGGATTGCTGTATCATTAAACATCCCATCAATATGCTGAAATCCCTATGAATGACCTATTGTTAAAAAATTTAGGCTTTCATGACTTCATAAATAAATCCCAATGCACTTTAGGCTTTTGTTGTATTGCATCTTTTCTCCTTCAAATAACACAGCTTCCAAACATGTTTTCTTTCCTACTTTTATTAAAAATAGCATATCAGATATAAAAGCCAAGCATGAACCCCAAATTGATTGCTTTTCAAATACATAAATAAATCCAGATGTACATGAATGAAGGCAATAATTGTTCTGAGGATTATCCAAGCTGCCTTTAAGATGACACTAAAACTAGCATTTCTCACATTCAAATTGGATATTTATTCTTACAGAGAACTGGCCTATAGTAACTCAACCTTCACATTTTTTGGCCTGCTTCCCAGAGCCTTTCACTACTATGGAGAATTTTCATATAAGAATCACTTCTAAAGAAGCAGTTCAGTTCCCTAAAGACCAGGTTTCCAATTTGGAGGCCCAGCACACCTCTTATTGCCACACTGATAGCAGTTCCACGATTACATGAATCAGTCAAGCTGCCCAAAGAAAACTCATCTTGTGGTTTCTAAGGGAGAAATTAAAACAGCAAGTTTGAAACTCGTCTAGTTCAGAAGATACCTTCATTTGACTTCATCACTGAGATTTTAGCAGGACTTCTCTACAACATACAACACACAACATGTTGCTACAGCTAACAAGTTCACTGGGACATGAATCATCAAGGCACTTTCACTCTGCTCTGCTGAATTTCAAGCTTATATTCCTAGTGATTAGAAGAATTCTTGTTATGAAAGACATGATGCAAATTCCCTTGTAAAAAAAGTATGCTTGGTGCTTGGATGCTCTCCTACTTACACAGATTTTGATTTGCTATTATCACCAAATACAAAGGTAGAAATCATAAACACCAGATGGAAACCAATAGAGATCATTAATTTAATCTCATGGGCTTTATTTATTTTTATAGCCAGAAACAAAGGTTGCAAATAGTGAGGGGAAGCAACAGCAGAAATAATCTGACTCTGGGAGAAAGCAACAGGGAGAAGTTGTCAAAATGCCTGATAGTCAAGATTTTCTTAACTTGATCAATTTCTGCTTCTCTATTCTTCTCACCAGGAAATGCAAAAACAGAGTGGAAACCTCTGAAACAAAAAATAGTTGCTTACAATGGACTGTTCAGGCATTTAGTCAGGGAATCCTGCCAGCTTCTCTCCACCATTTCACAATGTTGGAAATTTAAAAGTTTTGAGAAAGTTTCCCTGTATTCACAGGTAGCCAGTCTGTCTTTTTGCTTCCCTTCTTAAGAAGTCCCATCTATCTCCTACTCTCCCCTCCCAGTGCTGCTGCAGTAAAGCACGTTGGAGCCAGACTCGGTGGCTCAAGGTGTCGTCAACAGGTGTGTTTCCTCAGTGGAAGCATACATGGCAACCACTTGTAGGAGTACTTCTAGGACCCCTGACACACTGATGTCCAATACATATTCACTTACTGTGTATTGGTATACAAAGCTGAATATATTAAATACCCTTTTATTTCTTTTTTAGCCACAAACAGGAACTGTCAAGTTTCAAAAGAACAGTAGGGAGAGAAGTTGCAGGCCAGGCCTTTCCTCTAGGTTTCACAGGCAAATGAGTCTAATCTCCTTCAGCTCTTCTGAGAAGCTCAGCAGTCTTGCTCTTCTGCATCTGGTGACCAAAATTTCTGAGCTTGATCTAGTCTATTTTAGGATGGCCCCAATATAGGAGGGGAGGGGGAAGATTTCAGCAGATCATTATCAATCTCTGAGATTCTTCGGAGAAGAACTTGACTTAGTTCTCCTGCTGAGATATCCAAGGAACCCCAGAAATTAACTGACAAGATATGAATGAAATGCTGAATGTTCAGGTTGCACATCTCCAACACTAAAAATAGGTGAAGTTTCAAGAGTATCCCTTAGTGCTTAAGCTTCTTTCTCTTCTAAGATCATGTTACACAGAGGCTGAAGGTGATTTTCAGTGAAAACACCAAAAATCTTCATCTTTATGATTTGTGCAATACTTACAGGAAATGAACGTACAGATCTAAAAAATGAAACATGTTGCAAATATAAAAATCTCTCCAGTCTTGAGCAACAGGACAAATGTTTTGTTATCATGGAAATGCAAACTGGAACCACCAGTAGGAGACAGGAACAAAAAAAAGAGAGGGAGAAGGCTGAGAGCAAATGAACACACACGTCTCACTGCTTTGTTGAGTGGTAAGACCAGAGTTGGTGGAAGGAAGAATTGATGAACTGTCACAGTATGACAAATAAGACCTCTGTTGGATGTATTGATTCTAAACAGAGAATGACTCATGGATCTACTTAATTCTTGCTTCATTTACAGACAGTAAAGTACTTGAACAAATCACAGATGCTGCCAAAGGAGTCAAAGAAGAAAAAAATTCTTTTCCATGTATGATTTTTTTGGGGTCAAATTTATTAATAACTGCTAGTTTTGCATGACAGCTCATACAGTAGAGCTAATATTTTGTATAAAGTATCACTGTCTCAATAACTGTGCAGATGATCTTTCAGGCATGTTGCACCGTTAAGACAAATGTGAAGACTCATAAGGATTACACATGGGAACCTGAGCACATTAGTATTTGTCAACTACATCTGTATGCAGAGGTGTTAATTTCTTTGTGTGTTTCATGCCATCAAAAATTTTTAGTAAGTGGGACTCAGGAGAGAAAGTTTTATTCACTATTTTTCTCAAACAGTACAAGCTGCAATACTTTTTATCTCCTTATTTCATCATAGAGGATTTATAGGCAATTGAGTAGAGATTTTGAAGAAAAAAATTATGCTTCAATATTGATTTGGGTTATTAATCCAAGAGAATGATGGGCCATAGATGCCCTGGTTTTTTTCTTTTTTTTAACTTTGCCTTCATTTGAAGAGTTTGTCTTTATATTTAGAAAATAAGCCTTCAAAATGTGAATAAAGCACATACCAAAACGATGGTTCTGAGCTGAATTTACAAAGCGTAATTCATCAAGATTCTTTATTTCTGTGGCCAAAGCTGGGCTTTTTTCAAAAATTTAACATGACCATTCAGCATTTTCCTGTAGACTACTATCCTACATCCTGGTTTTCTCCCCTATCTTGATGAAATTTTTTTTCACTCCCAGCTTTTCTTTCAAGACTACAATCTCTCTCTATCTTTTCTATACTGCTAAAGTAGGCAGGAGTCCAGGACTAACTACTACAGAACCACTAGAATAACTACAACTATAATATTAGTTTTAAACTTTTAATCTTCTTGATAAATATTATTTTTAAAATATTTAACATATGGAAAACCAAAATGCATTAATATGTTCACACAATTTTATGCTACTTGTGATCACAGAATTCACTCAGTCCAAGAATCCTTCTCCAATTCAGAGAGAAGTTTCACTCAACAAGTCTGCTGCTCTTCTCCTGAAAGAGACAAGAAATAGATGCAAAACATGTCCTGTCCCCTGTACCTGCCACAGATCAGGCCCAATAACAGCAGTCACAGCCTGGTTTTTTGTGGCAGCCTGTCAGAGGTGCAGGAGGGCAGGTGTGGTGCCTTTCCTGGCAGGAGCTGACTGCTGCTTCAGGCCAGAGACATGGTAGGGGTGATATGCCAGCTGCTGCCACCAGACTGGGATGGGAAGGGAGTGAAACAGCAAGGATCTGGCTTCCTCAGCTGTTGTACAGGCCTACTGCAATTTACATGGGAATTACATGAACTTATGTAGTCCATTTATAGAAGTGCTGATTAAGTTTAGGAGCAACCACTTTGAACTACCCACCAAGAGCAAAAACTATTCCTTTGTGGATTGTCAATCTTAAGGAACTCAATCTGGAACCGTTTTACCAATCTTTTAGATGTCTGAGTTTAATACAGAGATTAGAGAGGGTAAAGTTAGGGCAGAGCTGCCAAACTGTTTGAAGAAAGGAATTGTGAGTTAGCTTTGATCCAACACACATTTGAAATGCATATTCAGTTACATCTAACACCAGATGCGCACAGCTAAAAAAGGAGCTGGCTGCATACTTAATTTACAATATTCCAAACTCAATATAAATTAAAAATAGCAAGTACTCTTTAAACTGTTCTTGCTGATCATGCTCTCTCACACCTCCCACCCTGGTCCTTCACAGTCTAGGGGTAGCTGAGAAGAGCTCATTGTAATCTCTTCACTCCCCTCCTGCAACCAAAGCGAGATATTTAGAGCCCAGACATCTTGCTTGCACTGGGATTCCCTCTCACTTCCAAAGAACACTTCCGCAGAAAATCATGATAAACAGGAAAAAATCCATTTAAGAATTACGTAACAGTTTATTTAGTAAGATAAATGGAAAATTAGTGTGTGGAAATTCCCTCTCTTGACCTTTACAAGGCGAAAGGTGAGAGCACTATGGAGAGTTACAGCAGCAGAGGACAGGGAGTACCAAATGTCATTGTGCTGGGTAAGGATTTATGTAATTAGATACATCTGGAGGAAAGGTGCTGACGCCTAAAAACACAGCCTGAATCAACTGTGCTTAGTTAAACTGCACGGATATCTCTGTTTATAAACTACACGTTTGCAGTACAAACAGTGACTGACTCATTCAGGCAAATATGCATCAGGTACAGTCTTAAACGGGAGCAGAAGACAAGATCGAATGATTTTGGACTTTATGGGAGGTTTGGGGTTTTTTTCTATGGTCTGGATTATGTAGCAAAAATAATTTCCATTCTATAATATCTTTTAATTAGAAGTCAACTTTAATGTCTAATTTAAAATGCTGCAGTAAGGACGCGAAGGATTGAAAAGAGGTGCCAGCTGATGTCCAGTGTTGCAGTTTTACAGTCACTGTGTGTGCAGTGCCTTCAAATCAGATGGTCTCACCACTCCCTAGTCCTCAAAAAATCTTTGTTCCCACCCTCAGGCTACCTCCTTTTTTTTTTTTCAGTAATTGATGCAGTCACATGGTGATTTCTACCAGGAAACAGACCTAGTATAAAACCAACCTGGAAAAAAGGGGGATTGTAATTACAAACCAACAGTGTCATATACCAGAGAAACTGCCACAGGATGTTCCTGAAAATCTGCTAAATCAATAATATTCATGATGATCTGCTAAGTAAGTGCTGGATGTGAGGACTGAAGTTTCCTGGGGCTACTGGAAGTCACATACCTAGTTTTCTAGAATGTCAGAACACTTTGGGAATTAAATGTGTAAAAATCATTCCTTCAACTTTGCTTTCTTTCCGTCTCCTCTCATCCCTCAAGGTATTTGTGCCTTGTTCACACAATCCAGCCCTTTTCCAAGATGCCTAAGGAACCCCTAAATGGAATTAAAAATGTTAGGCTGTTTGGAAAAGAGAGGAATATTTTATCAATGTTTTCTTATTTCAATCATATGACTAAGTTAGCTCAAGCTGGTCTTCAGCAAAACAGCTGTAGTTCTGAAAGCTAAATCACCAAGCTGAACAGTACTTTTTGTTAAATTTAAATAAAGACCAGAATGCATTTAAATTATCATGGTTTTGTCACATAAATCTTAGGCTTTCTCCTGTGTTTAATAATGCCCTTTATTTTGCCATGCTCTCTAAATCACATAAGGGATGTGTTCCAAAGAAACTAAAACCTTCCAAGTACTAACGCTTACAGTGTGTTAGAAACAGAGCAACAATCTGATTTTCTCTTTCTCTTTATATACTGTAACAGAAAAGGTGATGAAATCCTGACTGGGTCTAACAGCTGCAAGAATGAACCCTTGAAAAGCATACTCCCACCTGGAGACTCAGAATAATTTCGTTTTCTGACAAGTAAAACACAGGCTGGGCAGCTTTAACAGAGGTCCTTGGAAACATGGCTCCTGTGTTACCTCTCCAGATGAACTGAAGAGGTCACAGCATGAACTTCTTCTTCAAAATGGGCCTGTCATGCTGTCCTAGCCAGCCAGCCTGACCTCAGCAGCCTTCAGTCTTGGCTTTTTCCATACTTTCTGCTCTGCCTCCCACTTCTCTTGCCTTATTTCTCCTCTCTATCTTCTCAGTTCTGCATTATGTTTCCCTATGTACATTGAAGAACTTATCAAGGCAGGCTGTAAATGCCCCATATATGCCACTCCACATTTTCCATTCAGCTGTCGCTGGCATAAGGGTAGGAGCCTCCACAAGAGGATGTTTTGTGGCAGAGTCAGCCCTCAAAGGACAGACTACAGCATTCAGGGAGGTCAGCATTCACGGATGGGGGACTACTTGGCAGCAACACCAGCAACCAGAAAAGCAACAGATTCCTGTGGCCTTCCCTTCCCTCATCTGAAAGAAAAGTTTGGAGACAGAAGAAAGGATTGTTCTGCTTTGTGGGTTTTTTTCTGTTTTTAGCAGTCTTGAAAAAAAACAGTAAGAAAACAAGAATACTTCTTGTCAGAAGTATCCAAAATAAGAACTAAGACAGAGTCCTTTCCTGACATGTTACAACACAGGAGTTCAGAGTCATGAAGAAATAAAACAGGATCTACTAGCATCCAGCATGATCTCACATTTAAACAATGTTTCCAATTGGAAAAAACTATAAACTCGATAGTTAACGCTGTATAAAGATGGTGTCTCAGTTAATTGGGAGGGTCAATAAAAAGGGAAAAAGTCTTTAGTAGTCCATGTGTCTAGAAGATTATTTCTTTCGGGCAGTGAAGGAGCTATTTTGTTGCTTAGAGTGCAAATACACACTTCCCATGCCAAAATAGGTACTATTCAGCCAGTCAGTATCTACAGGTCTGTGGCAGGAATAATGGGCACGTCCATTCTATCTCATGCAATGACTCCACACTCTCAATAACAGGATGCAGAAAACAGGAGCAGCAAGATTGGCTGGTGGAAGCTCCAATAATTAACATTTTTTGTGCCAGACAAAATGCAATAATAATTAACAGCAACGTAACTCATAGGACAAGTAGATTTTAGCTAGGAGAACCTTCTTCTGGAGATAAGCTGTGGTGAGCCCAAGGGACTGTTCTGTTGTTTAGGGAGGAAAGGCAGGTCTTCCTAAAAATCCTCCTAATCTGTAAACAGCTGAGATTCAGGAGACATCTGACCTGTACCTATTTAGAAACAACCTAAATGGAAAGTTGATGCCTTCATACGGTCCTTCTGGATCTCTGGCATCATGGATCCCGAAGTCCTTCCAATACAGCAGAAGCTAAGGAGAAACTCAAAGGCAATTTATGCTGCTCAGCACGCTAATATGTCCTAGTAAGATGTCTGATCAGAAATCAGGCGTAATTATCCACCAAAACCAGACTGGCTCTTTGCTCCACTGCCTCCAGCTTTACAGATCACTGAGAATCCTGTTCAGAGTTCCCACAGTGGGAAAGGCATTTCTCTTCCTCATCTTTGGCAGCATAGATCTGTCTTTCCAGATCTTAAAATATTGTGGCATTACATTCTGTCTGGAATTCTTCTCAGATAATCAACACTTCCTGATTCCACCCAAACAACTTGTAAACTTTTTTTTCATGATAAAGAAAGTACCCATGAAACTTCATTGCCACTCTCAAACAAACCTCTTTCAGTAAGTTTATCTAGCCTCCCTAGCTCACTTTTATCTACAGATAAGCATATACTACTTCCTAAGAACAGTTTTAAAGTAGTTCTTAGAAGAAAAATGTATTTCTTGTAATTACTACAAGTGTATTTCTTCCTTTATTATCAAGTTCATTTACAACTTAATTTTAATTTCAAGAGCGTGAAAATTTAAATTCTGGTTTCTGAATACATGTGAGAAACTACTTTATTACTCCTAATGTAAAGTAAATATCTGATTAACAAAAGAACCCAGATAATCTTAAGCCAATTCTTAGTGAAATGCTACAGGGGAGTACCAAGAATTCTCAAACAAAGATACTGACAAAAAAGCAGGATTTGTCTTCTGCAAATCATCAAGTGGAAAGAACTGAAGCCAGTTTGATGGTACATCCTTGTACTAACAAGGCTCAAATTCTCAAGACAACAGGAAGTGAAATAAAGTTTAAATGTGTACAGGATGTGGTTTGAACAAAGTAAAGGGTTATTTTAAGAACAACTCTTACCAGCATAACTCTATTAGACTAAATTTTCTATATGGCAGTTTTACTCTGTTCCCACAAATCCCTATTACTATGAAAACTTACACACTGACACAGCGTATGTCCTAATAATGTTATTATCAATACCTTTGCTGTAATTATAACCATTGCATACATGAGGAAATTTGTGTACAACATTTTACAGATAATACAGTCAAATATGTGAGAAGAACCATTTTCCCACTGATCATTTTTAATGTGTGAAACTTGGATGATTCTTTGAACGTCATTGTAACACGTGCTACAAAAATGTTTGATCAGTTTCTCTAGAGAATAACTAATAATGAGGCACTCATTGTTTTACAATCAGCATACACAAAATTCTTAATGAATATTTAACAGCACTTACATTTTCACAATGCATCCTTCTGGGTTTTATGTGGGAAACATTGAGCCCATCAATAACAATATCAAACGGAAGTCGATTTTCCACAAATGTTTGAAAGGCTTCAAATTCCTGAAATAAATAAATAAATACACACAGGGGAATATTATGTTGAGTTTAACAGAAAGAAATTTCATTCACTTTTTATTAAAAAAAGAAACAAAGCCTAAGTCTCTCACTTTTACATCATTGGCTACACTTTGCATCATTACTTGAGGATTTCCTATAACAACCACACCAAAAAAACCCACAACCAAAACATCTTTAAAGCCGTGTTACAGTAGATCCTTCCAATAAAACTTTAAATTACATTACAACCAAAATCCAAAACTTTACAGTCATCCAGATTTTCAATATTATAATCTGAAGTGTACACTTTCATAAAGATACATGCTATAGTCACTGTCATGCAATAGCTGCAAACAAAGCAACCTTACAAACCAGTAGACAGTGACACTACTACTAGGTCTTAACATTTCCAAATGTAAGATAAGCATCATACTCAGGTTGTCTGGAAGAATTCTGAAATCTCTGAATGCCAGTCAATATTTAAATAAACATTCATTTAGAAAGACAGCAGTCCATTTGTGAGTAACACATGGCTTTAAGACTAACAAAAGAATGAACTTTCTTATTAGGTCAGAAATGTAATGCAGTGATTGAGCAAAACAGCAGCATCCATCCAACAGAATGTTTTTCCAACAGAAGGAAAAACACAACTGCTTTAGGTTTGAGAGCCCACAGTAGAAGAACAGACTACAAAGCTATAATAAATAGGAATAAAAGAATATTTCCCTTAATTTTTGAGGAAAGATTTAGTGGTTTTCTGCAGACACTTGCATAAGATTTCTACTTCTTCCTTCTGACTGTTTTTAATAGGCACAAGAACTCTGCACCATCCTGGTGGGCAGTGACTTAGTTTCATAAATTACCTTTCTAGTAACAAGTAAGACTTATTTATCACTGACAGAGCTTTCACAGACCAAGGCTAAAAATTAACTTTCATAGGAACTCAAAACAATTCATATTTCATGCCTTCTACTCAGGATTCAAGAAGTACTTTTCTAATCTTGCCTTCTCCCACATAGCCATATGGCAACATATGTCTAAATAAAAAACATCCCCTCAGCACATAAACAAAAACATATACAGCATATACATTCTTCCTCGGAGAAAGAAATGAAAGAATTTATTTGTCCAGAAAATACACTGCTGTCAGGCACTAACAAATGACCACCAACTTCAAATTTAGTTGGAATGCATATGACAAATTATACTAGGAAAAGGGTCATTTGTATTAAGAGTACAAACCAACCAAGTGATAAGGATGCCTCACTCAGATGTTAAAGTTTCAGGAGTAATTTCCAGGTGAAAAGAGGCATGCTAATCAAAAGCACAATGATGAGAACCGAGATAACACAGAGCTCAGTCTAGCACCATAGGAATCAATCACCTTTTATGTGATCTTTCATTTCTCCATGGCTTAAATAAATGTCATTATTGAGAAAGTATAAAAAGCTGGGCAAGGAAATTACCATCTCCAACAAAAATAAGTTGTTGGCACTTGTGTTTTCCCTGCTCCCTGCCTCAATCTCAATGTATTTTCTATAGATGAATAAATACTCTCATTGCCATCTGACAGGGACACCAAGACACAGAAAGAAGTCACTAGCAAAGGGCTGGAGGGGGAGAAACAAGTGCAAAACCAAACAACATGGATTCCTTCTGGGCTTATGCCATCCAGGGGACTTCCCATGGTTCAAAATCAGGTGAGTCATCACCGCAATACTGGATGGCTGTCTGAAATGTGGAAAGATGAAAAGAAGCAAAACACATGCAGACCAAATGAAGGTAAAATAGAAGAGCTCTGAGACAAAGAAGTGAAAATGGAAAAGGCAAAAGAAAGTGGAAGCAGATGAAAAATGTGGTATACACTCCAACAGAGCGTTATTTTCCCAATGCCAACAAATGGCAATATTATTTGCAGTAACATAGTTACAGTCAAGTAGACATTTTTGTGAAGCATACCGTACAAGTAATCTTGTCTTCATGGGCTCAGTTCCATACAAAACAAGCACTTTGTGGAGAATTTTAAAGTGGTATTTTATTTCAAGCAACAATAGTTATAGAGCGGTTTCTGAAAGGGTGGGTTTTCCCTGATGGGCAGAGCAGACTGCTTTGTTGAGGGAACACTGCAGCATGAGTTGGGGAAGCAGCAGAGGAGTTTGGCTGGTCTGCACTCTCCTCTGCCCACTCTTCGCTTGGCTCCCTCCCCTCTCCCAGTACGTCAGATGGAGCAGGGCTGCCAGAAGGGTCCTGCTGAGTGGCATCATGATAGGCTCAGTGCTCCTCAGAAAGCCAGTTCCTGGCTCTCTGGGATTTGCTTCTGGAGCTGGGGAGATGCTGCAGCTTTTCCACTGTCAATGATTTGGCCACTTCGTCTTTCCCTCCCATCTCTTCCTGTCCATGTGTCCTAGACCATTCTCAACAGATGCCTGACAGACAGTATGCCCCTGCCAGCCTCCCAGATCAGCTCAATTATTTTCCATCTCTACAAGTAAACTGTGCAAAACAGGGAAGAAGGCTGCTAGTACAGAAGACTTATCCACACAGGGAAATGAGGAGTTAATAGCAGAGAAAGTACAGAAGACAAATGGCCAAGTTTAATTAACGTCACGAAATACACAAGACTCCAGTGAAAAGCCTCAGACGAACTAAAAATCCCAAGGGTCGGTTCATTTTCTCCTCACAATCCATAATTCCCCAGCAACACACAAGAATGCTTCTTTCCTTTTCTAGAAAAAAATTACATAAAGAATGACAGAGAAGATTCAGGTCTCCTCCCCTGAGAGAGAGTTTTTGAGTTCCATATTTCTCATCCTCTCTGGACACAGGGAAGGAAAAGGGCATAGCCTGGGAATAAGCAGCAGGCTACCTCATCTGGACATAGTACAAAGGGTTATTCTAACACCCATAGACTTACACTGTAGGAGTGTATTGAGTCTGGCTGAGATGGAGTCAATTTTCCCCATAGCAGCCGTCACAGTGCTGTGCCCTGCACTGGTAGCTGGAAAGGGGTTGGTAATACACCAGTGTTTTGGCTACTGCTGAGCAGTGCTTGCAGAGCATCAAGGCTGCCTCTCCAACATTCTCTCTCACTAGTAGGCTGAGAGTGGGCAAAATCTTGGGAGAGGACATAGCCAAGACAGCTGACTCAGCCTGACCTAAGGGATATTCCATCCACACAACACCTGTTCAGAATAAAAGCTGAGAGGAAAAAAAAAGGTGGGGGGGAGCATTTGTTATTACTACCTCTATTTTATGGAGCAACTGCTATGAATAATGAGGCTCTACATAACAGGAAGTGGCTGAACATCACATCTTAATGGGAAGTACAGAATTAATCTTTTGGTTTTCTTTGCTTCTGCATGTGGGCTTTGCTTTTGCTTTAATAAACTGTCTTTATCCAGATGCTTGAGGTTTTTTCCATCTCATTTTCTCCCTCTAATGCCCTGTCGACGAGAGGAGTGATAGAGTAGCTTGGTGGGCACTTGGTGTCCAACCAAGATCAACTCACCATGAAGAGAGAAAATAGACAATTCAAAGGATGCTGATCTTTCAAAGATTGGGATTTGTCTGGATTTTATGCAGATCTTACTTTAGCCACAATAATAAAGATATGTTTCATTCACAGTTTTCTAAAGATATCTCCCTTAATAGCTAACTGTTCAAAGAAACTGAACACTTTCTTTCTAAGAAGTAAATGAAGTAAAGCACAGTCGCAGTTCGGGTACAGCTGATCAAGAGAAGCCAGACATGATGACCATCAATGCAGTACAATGATGATGTGAAAGTTGGTTTCGGCAAAAAGAAGCAAGTTATTTGCACGGGTTTCCCCTTCCAGGGTGGTTGGGCATTGGAACAGGTTCCCCAGGGAAGTGGTCACAGCTCCAAGCCTGGCAGAGGTCAAGAAGCGTTTGGACAATACTCTTGGGCATATGGTGTGACTCGTGGGGATGGTCCTGTGCAGGGCCATGAGTTGGACTTGATGATCCTTGTGAGTCCCTTCCAACTCAGCGTATTCTGTGATTCCAAACAGAGTATGCAAGGTGTGATCTACACACAGCCCTGCATATGCCACCGGAGAATTTACAAGGTAACATCCTGCTCAACAAGACAAAGGGCACTTCTGATGAATCCCTTCAATAAGCCAACTGTAGCGTCACGTGTGACGCTGCCTTTATATGATAAAGAATAACTACACGCTCTCCGGAGCTGGTGGAATCAAAAAGCCTTTATTCGAATTTCCTGCACTCTTTTATATCCCATAACCACGTGATCCCTCTACCCAATGGGGGTTGTGAACCTCGGCGCATGCTCTTTGGGCCTCTCTGCCCCGGTACATCCCCCTGTACCTCAGACACGCCCCTACAGCCAACAAGCAGCAAAACACATTTCTCTCTCTCTCCAGGTAAGAGCACCAAGACAAACACAACAAACCTTACACTGATTTCTAACTTGTTCTGACCGGGCTCATCTCACAAAATTTCCAAAGAAAAGTCCATTTTCCCAGCCTCAGAAACATGACTCAAACTGAAAGGACAAAACTTCAAAACCACATTTCACATTGCTTATTGACATGACCCTCTTATCTCTCAGGAGCCACAGAAAAGTACTGCAATACAGCAAGGCTGTTACCTCACTGCAGGACTTCCCCCAGCAGCCCGTGCACTGCATGAACACTCCTTCCTGCTGCAGCAACAGACACAGCACAGCACAGGCCCACAGGTGGCTCCAGGAATATCCTTTTCCACACCATGCACAAAAGAAAAGGGAATTTTAAAAAACTCACCTGATTTCATTTATTGCCTTACTGAGAAAATAGGGGAATGCCCACTATGCAACCTTTAAAAATTATTCACTTCACCTTCTACTAAAAACACTCTTTTCTTTGCAAATGGACAGCACACTGATTAAATCAATTTGAAAGTAAAAGCCAACCATAACAAACCCATGATGGAATTCATATTGACATAAAGAATTTAAGAGTTTTAAAATAATTTTTTGTTTAATCACTAGTGGGTAGGTGGGACCCCTGGTGGCCTAGTGGTTAGCATGCAGGACTCTCACTGCTGTGACTCAGGTTCGATTCCCCGGTCCCCCAGGCAGATGGAGCTCGTTAGCCCTGTGAGGCCATCCATCTATGAGAAGGTCACTCTAAAACAAACCTACGTCCTGAGGACCTCACTGCCATTGTCCAAGCTTGCTTGGCCCCGGCAGATGAACCTTAGGATTAAAGGGTGGGCTCAGTTCAGCGCAGGCTGTGTCTCACCTAAAAAAATCCATTGCGCAGGCTGGAAAGGTAAAAGACCTTTCCCAAAATCTTCGTTTGCGAAGACTGGCCATTATTATTATTAGTGGGTAGGTGCATTCATATCTTGGCAAAAGCACAAAGAGTCACAATTTTTTGGTATTTCACATAAGTTGGATGACTCATGCACTATTTCAGCATCATTTTATACTGGTATGTACTGGTGCTACCACAGAAAAAGGTGTTTCTATCTTCTCCCTTCCCTCAGCCATTCATTCCTACCCTTGTTCCTTCACCTACCTATGCACACACATTGTTAGCACAAGGAGAAAGACTCAAGTGGATGAACTGAGCCCATATAACAGTTTTTAGCCTGCACCAGTCCCCCTGTTCAGGTCACAACAAGAGGATTGTCCTGGCATAAAAATGCAGCCAGTACATGGAATGACATTGTTAGCAGGTGAGACTACTGGGATTACCTTTTCCCTGCCTGTGCTAAATGACTGAATAATGAAATGACAACATTTTATGAAATTTATCTCTCAGCCTGAAATATTGCAGCAAAGCAAAATAGGTTGGTTTTAAAAAACTGACCTATAGGAATTACTGTTTGAAAAAGAAAGAAAGAAAAAAGACTAGTTTTGCTATTTTAAACCATTAATTTAAAAAATTTTTTAAAGTAAATGTGCCTTCAGACCTCAAAAGTCTGGCTTACGCAGGCAATAATATTTGAAATAGCAGTAGCAATAAATATAAAAATAGGACTCTTTTGTAACACAATACTATTTGAACTCCTGTAAATACATTTATAAATAGATATATATGGTTTTCTTCCAATACCAGTGCACACACAGACCCCAAGCTTCAAAAGCACAACAAAAACGACGAATTCAAGGAATTAAATATTAGCATTTACAGATACTATGTTAAACATAACATGTTTATCATGTCTTTCAAAACAAAGAAAACACAGCTAAACAAGCGTGTCCTTTGGTAAGAGCAATGAGACTAATCCAAATGAGTATTATGAAATAATTCTAATGTCTATAACAGATCTCAGTGTATGATACATTTCAGAACACAGAAAGGTTATATCACTTGAATATTTTTCTCAAGTCTAAATAGGAAATATGTTGACAACTAGAAATAAAAATCCTGGCACTGGTTAAATTCTTGAACAATCCAAAATATCTACTGATCCAAATGCCAACACCTAAAGTAATCTAATATACAAAGAAGATATATAAGCAAAGCCACAGAGGACTTCTAAATACAAGAAAGGCTATTATGTTCCTGCCAGTGCATGGAGTTTAAACAGAAGAATTAAAAGAAACTTACTAAAACCTATTAAAATCAAAAGGCTGTTTGTCGCTTCTGCTAAATAAAGTTTTTGTTCAGTTCAGGAATGGTGGAGAGACACTAGTTAAATTAAAAACTGAAAAACTACAATGTTCAACATACTTTTTCTCCAGAAGCATTCACAATAGTTTACGCTTTGTACAACAGAAGAAGCAGTGCTTCCCTTCTCCATGTTAAATGACATGTGCAAGGAAATGAGCAAATTTTAATTAACATAATATTGTACTGCACTTAATTATAATGTAACTACCCCTATTATCAAACAGGGTGTCTTCCAACACTGTAAGAGCAGCTTTTAGAGAAGTGAAAACATTCCCTTTTTAATAGTTTCCTAAAATACAAAGTGATGTCGGGTTGCTTTGTTTTCAGCAATGTTTCTCAGTATCAGAAGAAAAACACAGGAATGTGTGTTAAGTGTGAGAAATAAAATTCAGCTGTCAAACTGAAATCCAGCCAGTTTTTTTTTTTTTTACTGCGCCTTGCTGGAGCACTCTTAAATCTGTTTGTTGCTATGCCTGAAGGGTTTGATCATTTCCCCTACAGTTTCAAAGCTTGGAAATCCCCTTCGAACCCTTACAAGCAGGAAGACTTTTCTCAGTATTGTGTATGGTAGCACTATGTACTCGGGATTGCACACAATTTGTTCTCCCTCTGTTATATACTTCTCTAGGGTCTACAAATAATCCCAGAGTCACGAACTCCTGTGGCTGTAGCTTTTAGAGATACGGTCACAAACAGGAAGGTACTTGCAGGCTCGCTGACAACCTCGCTGAGATGTGCACTGTGCTGCCTGTTCACAGCCCTAGTCAACAGCAGGCAGTGTTGTAGAACTTGTTCCCAGCTGTCTACCTCAGACAGCAGAGGGTCAGTAACAAGGCCAATGCACAGCCTGGACCTCAACAATCCAGGTAGCACACTTCTGAAAAGTCCCTCCTGAGCACTCTAAACATGGAGGGTGGGACAAACAGTTTGTGCTGCTGTCCTCAGTGGAAAAATGCCCCCATCTATGCAAGACTGTCATCATAAGTACAAGAATAAAGAAATGGACCATACCGAGCTTGCTTTGAAAACAGACCAAAAAAATCTTTTCAAAGGCAGAAACATTTTGAATTCACAGTGCTTTCAAAATTAAAACCACTGCTTTGGAACCTTCTCCTCTTAGGGCAAACCACCTAACAGAAGGCTAAATGATGAAAAGATTGACTCGAATGCTTAAATGCAATGCAATGAGCATTATAGAAAGATGGTGGAATGGAATCATAGAATCATAAAAGCATTTAGGTTGGAAAAGACCTTTAAGATAATATAAAATCATGAACTTCATAGAAAAGACAGAGTCCCATGTAAGTGAGGCAGACTAGTACTTAATTACAGACAATCTATAGCATTCACATGGAATAATGCTACACGAATACCAGAGAGCTGGATATACCCTGTGCTGCTTTCTCTGGTATGCTGGTCCAAATGTCTGAAGCAAATCTGATCAAGGAACTGATCTAGCTGAAGAAACATTCACATGAAAACAAAACATTTTTTCATTTAGGTTTGTGCCCTGGAACAGGGGGCACAGCCCTTATCATACGGCTGTGCTCCCTCGTTTCCTGACACACTTGGAGGGGCCAAAGGGGGCAGGAATGAACAGCTGGCAGTAAGGCTAGTTACACTAGTTTTAAGATCACGCTGCCACCAAATGCTTACATCAACTAATATTTGCAATCTCAAAAGAAACAGCAACTGTTCTGGGGGTCCAAATGGCACCACATATTCTATTTCTATTTTAGTCTTTCTAGAAACAGTCCAGAGAATTACAAACCTATGCACCCAGCATCTGCACACTGTAATATATTTGAACTGATCACTAAAAACTGTGCAAACCCTCTTGAACAATATGATCTGGTAGAGCTAATGTGCACACCTTTTGCAAAAGAGTATGTCTGAAATTTCTTTCCTTTTGACAATGAAAAGGTAGGTAAAATAGAACCAGATGTCATTAACTAGATTTGCAAAAAACCTGACACGAGACTTCATAATAAGCTACTAAAACACTGAACTAGTTACAGCATTAAAAAAGGCAGAAAATAAAGAGCCCCTAAAGGGTCATGCTAAAAAATCAGAAGCTTCTTTCACAGTTCTGTACCAATTCCCATATATATGTAATATTTTACAAGTATTTAGGAAAGAGGGTGGCACAGGAGAAACCAAACTAATGATGAATACAAAACCAAATTAAATTTGGTCTCATCAGAAAGATGAGACAAGGCATAATATAGAAAGAAAGTGGACTTTTTTTTTAAACAAATTTCTGGAAGAACTGTATCAACTTAAATGATCATCACAGTGTAATGAAAACATTGCTCAAATTGCTGACGTTCTAAAGTAAACCTATTCAAATCCTAACAGATAAGACATTGGAGAGCTAACATAAAATTATTATAATTTGTTAAGCTATTCTAATTATCATCAATTAAAATTGAGTCCTGTGTTAGGTCTCAATATAGGTCTCTGCATCATCAGGAGAATCTCTTTGCCACAGCTGGAGACCAGCTCCTCAACTTAGAAGGACCTCTGGGAATGGATCAAAGGACCAAATGGTAAAGGGCCATTCAATAATACTTAAAGTTCTACGAGATGAATTTCCAAGTGTCTTAAATCAACATGTGCTCACACTAATTTTACTTTAGAAGTATTATCACAGAACTCAGCAATACTAAGAGGCAGCGAGTGAACACTTAAGAAAGGATGATAGAGGTATGCAATCTGCATTATGTAAACATGCCTTAAGATCCAACTTAGTGGAAGGCATGAGCTGCAAGTAAAGGACTGTGTGTCCAAGAGGTTCCTCATAAAATAATCTCCTTAAAAATCAGCTACTTGGATAATTCATATTAGTTTAATTCTTTGGTTAAAAGTTACTGTTCTGAACTTCATGTTTATGATCCTGTCTGTCTCTGTGATCAACTAATGATCATAAAAAAATATATTTTTATCAAGGTATGCCATTCTTAAACCTTAGTGAAATTCTCCAATTTTTTCTATTTCTATTTTTTCTTTTACATTCCAGCTAATGTAAGGAAGATACTGATCTGAGAAAAATCACTGCATCAGCAAACTATGTTTGCATTTAGCTTAGCAAGATCTCCAGATGATATATAGTTAAAACAAGTTAAGATTAACAACTATATTTTAACCAAGCAACTGCTCCTAAAGAAATAAGATTAGAACCAGACTTTTCTTACTTAATTGCACTAACTGGAATTTATGTATCAGGTTAGGAGAATTTCCAAATACAGAGGTGACACAAGAAGTACCTTAAAAAGACTGTGGAGGATAATAAAATGGGCTTAGACAGTGGGTTGGAAGTAAGGAACATTCTTATGTTGCAGGGTAGCCTAATGACCTGAAAAATCCCAACTCATTCCTTGCTATACGAATCATGAAAAGGAGGACCAATCCAGAAGATCTAACCCATCCCCAAGGAAGATTCTCTAACACTGGGGCCATTGAGTCAAAGAAGTCTGCGCTCAATTTATAATGTTTTCATCTAGATCTATTTATTGCTGCTAAGGAAGCAGCTAAGTCTTTTTCCACCAAAAGACTCTTTGTGCTTCTGTTTGCTCCCATTATCAAGAACCTCTGAGGAAAGGGAAGATGTAAGAGAAACTTCAGGAAAAATTCAAATGTTTTTGTCTCTCACCACCTATTTCCCGTTCGGTTTCCCCTTTTCCCCTCATTTTCCTTCCTCCCAGAAGTTCCCTCCCCTCCAGTAGATCAAATCACAAGAAGAGCATAACATTCACCCTGAATTAAATGGAAACAGAAGGATGGAAAGTAAGCAAATAAAGGCTGCAGCTTGGGCTGCAGTGCTCTGACTGAGCACTCTATTACTGCAACACCTGCCATAAACCATTACCTGTCTCTGCTCTGTCCTTATTAGACTTACAAGACTGAGTAGTGGGTCAGACTTTAAAGCTAGCATTCTCTCTATCCTCCAAACTGTAGCTCTAGCCACAACACTGCAACTGAAACAAAACCACAGCTAATTCTAAGTCCTACTCAGATCAGTTCTCCTCTATCCTCGTGGATGTTACATCTAGCAGCAAATGTCTCAATCTCCGTATGTTTCCCTAGATGTATAGCTGCACATCGTCATTATCCGGGAGTCTTCAGATCTGATATCAGCGTATTTAATTTTAACTGCAAAGCGAATCCTATCCTTATCTACAAGCTAATGACCACATCCTTCCCATAACTAAAAACTAGCCACAAGGCAACAATGGACTTAGTAATCCATCTGCTATTCTGCAAAAACTGTAGAATTAAACTGTCCAGCACTAGCCATCCCATAATCAAACAACAACTATAAGAAAGCTTTTTGGTCACTGTTGTTGCAGACTAGGCAACACATTTGTTCTTACTGATGTCACCTCTAATTTAATGCTCTGGCCTAGCCACAACCCTATTAAGTGAGTGCTTCAAGTATTTTAACTCCCAATTAGCAACTCTTACCCCAAGCCCAACACCAACAAGTACCAAAAGGCTACAATAAGACCTTTATCTACACCAGCAATAGCTCTCACTTAATCCTAATAAATTGAGCTCAAGTCCTCAAGCACCTGCTGTTTAAAAGACTAATCTCCAAAAACCACACTTTCAGGACTATCTAGATTCAGAAATAAGAGGTTCTTTCATCCTTGCCATCCTGAAAACACAGACTACTAAAAGAAAATCATACCCATCCAAAAATTACTCATAACTTTTTCATGTAACACAACCTTAGCATTCATCCTACTCTTGAGTCTTGGAAAGAGAGGGAAAAAAGAAAAAGAAAAAAAAACGCAAGCTCAGAAACCTCTACTGTCTTGTTGCTTAGTCCTAATCCTAGGCATAACTACAGCTCACCATCCCTCTATCCCTCTCCAGAACTAACAGAAAGCTTTCAAACCACGCTGGCAGCAGCAGGATTTTCATTCTGCCAGCACGGTCCTTGCAAAAGCTAGCTCTCAATCCAAGTGCTGGCATTCTAATCAAGCTCTAGCAAAGTGACCCACCCTGCCACAGAACTGACAAGCATTCCCATCTGAGAAGAAACTACAGGAACTGTTCTTTTCCCTCATCCCAGGGAAAAGGGACTTTACAGCATTCAGCAACACGTCAAATTTTTGAACTCATACTGTAGAGGACAAACACTGTGAATCTGATCCCTTTGCTGCAATATGGCATAAAGTTGAGAGGGAAGGTGGCACATGTACCCACTGGAGAAAGTCAACCTGGCCTTCTCCTTCCTTCCACACTTCCTCCCCTTCAGAAAATTCTTTGCTCCCTGGCAGTGACAAGGAGGAGCTAACATACATGGGAATAGAAGTAGAGGAGGTAAATGGCACGCATATCCTGGGCTGTGGAACATACTGTGCACGTAGTATCAGCTGTTTGCTTGGAAGGGGTTTTCTCCTCATAGCTCCTGATCTCGGGAGACACTGAAGGCCTAATTTCCCTTTCTCCCTTAGCTCAGGCAAAGAAGCCTTGACATCCAGGTGCAAGATGGACAGCCATAATAACCCAGGCATCTCAGAGCAGTTGAGTAGCTCAATGTCATGGGTTGAGGTAGCTGAGTTTTTTGGTAGTGGGGAGGGTGCTACATAGGGTGGCTTCAGCTAGAAGCTGCTAGAAGTTTACCCCCCAGTGAAGCCAGTGACAGCCGGCTACAGGAGGGACTTCCTGTAGCTGGCCAAGGGAGAGCCAATAATTGCGCCTCTGTGATAACATATCTTTATCTTTATATCTGAGCTGACGTAACATGGTATGGAATACGTTATTGTAAAATATACATCAGGTGACCTATCCTAGTTCCGTTTCCCTCCCAGGGAAGGTTACAAACCCACTACACTCACCTTGCAAACAGCTCAAGTGCAGACAATTTAGCTGACTTTGACCACAAGCTGACTGTCAACAAAGCAGGTAGAAGAATGAGAAGACCACATTGGAAGTTGGGAGTGAAGGCACAGCAGACTGTGTCAGACAGAGGCTTCTTAGATGTTGGAGTACAGAAGGAGTTAGGAAGTAATAAACTAGTTCATTCATAACAAGACTGACATGCACCCAAAGCCCCCTTTGGGTACATCGGGGTTTTGGGGCAAATCATGGAGTTGGAAGGAGAACCAAAGCATTATAGAAAGGAAAAGGTATCAGTCTAAAAAGCAAGAGTTAGAGCTTTATCTTCAAGGCTCCTTGGAAACAGCACTGCCTCATTCATTTGAAAAAAGAACACAGAGATGAACGACTTACTTCCTCTTCCCCATGTTCTAGAGGAATATGTAAAACCCCTTCACACACTTAGTCCAGATCTAGTGTGGGGATTTACATGACCACAAACCCATCTTTTCCTGCCTTCTTGAGAGCACGTACACATCTCTAATGTGCTTCCTTCCCACTGCACAACCATCCTTTCAGGCTTATCAGATGTATGAAGGAGCCTTAAAAGGAATGAAATTACAGCATTTGTGTATTTGAGAGAAATACCCAGGAGTGGCTGTGACATGAAAGTCATCACAGTAAAAGCTGATTCTGCCTCCCAGTAGACCAATTATATCCTCTCAGGCTCAATGGCATAGCTCCCAATTAAATAGAGCCAGAGTCAACAGTCATCTGCCTGCAAACATCATGCAGAAATTTGGTACGAAAGGTGACAATCTTATTCCAACTGTTTTCTCCCTATAGCAGCTTGCGAGGCTGCAGCTCGGTGTATTAGATCATTGTGTGACATCCTAATAGACCTTTAAACAGCTGTGCATATGGATCTGAATCGATGTCTATTTTTAATGTGTAACAGGTATTTCCTCGTCACAAATAATCAGTTTCATAGTTCATGCAAGCCATCTTTTCAACGTATTTGTAAACAGTGTTCACGACCATTCTGATGTACAAACTCACATTGTTTGATTTTCTTTCCTAAAACTAATTACAAAAAAGACTTATTTTTTTAATCACCCACAACAGATTACTTTTGGGGGATTCTCAACAAACCAAGTCTTTGCTCCTAATTTTCTACTCTGACCACATTTGTTCTTGAGTGAGAGAAATAAAATCAAATAAAGCAATGACACTGTTGCAAAAGTAAGACAAAAGACTATTCCTCACTGAAGAAAAAAGATATTCCAAATATATTACATATTCAGTTTGAAATATTGTTAGAAAAAAAAAGTTCAGAGCTCACAACAACTTAAAGTGTTTCCTTGATTAATCACTTCATTGCAAGAAGCACAGATGTACTAAAGAAAACTAGTTAGGATAAAAGAAGGAATACAAAGCTAAAATGTTTTCTATTTGAATTGTGGCTACTACAGAAAAGTAACTGACTGGAGAATGGACACCCCCCCCTTCAGATATACTTGCTTACATCCTATTTTCATCCTCATCACCTAATTTCCCCTCTGGAAAACCCTGGCTGAACCCTGGCTGCAGGAGAAGTCACACAGTCTGGCAAACCTAAAATGGGCAGCATATTTTCATGACCACATGTCTGCTTTCACAGCACAAAGGCAACTAGAAAGTCCCAAATTTATTTCTGGAAATATCTGATACATTATGACACCATTTCACCACTACTCCCACATCCATGCTCAAAATTCACTGAGGAAGCAGACTTTAAGCAACAGTAAACACACCAAGTTCATCTCCATTCACTCCACTAGTGACTGCCTGCTGATACAGAACTAGAACAAGATCGACTTGAAGCAGCAAGTGGGTGGCCCCAGAATGGTAAATGATGGAATTTCAGCTATCACACAAACTAACAGAATCTACCAGCATCAAAACTTAACAGTGTATTTGTTTCATTAGACTGCATTTATTTCATCAATCAGTTTCTTACACAGGGGGAATATAATTTCTACTACTGTTCAGCTTGAATATGAAGGTCCTGTTACCCAGAACTCCTTCCCTAAATCTCCTTGCCTTCAATTGTCACTGCTAATCTAGTCCTGTGTACTAGACACACTTGAAATTTCCAAGCCATACAGCATACAATAAAACACAGCCTTTTGTTTATCTTATGATATTATAGAACATCAGTATCCATTAAATACTTAAAATTACTGCTACATTTTAAGGGTAATTTTATTCTCATGTACAATTCACAGCTAGATCAGATAAAAAGTCCTGAACTGAAGAGAAAATCTGTGTGGAAATTAGATGTCTGCACAATAGGCTGCATGTACTACAAACACCCCAACACTAACTGCTTCAAGTTTCTGTAACTGTTACACATGTGCAATGTCTGTGCCTGCAGAAAGCCTGAAGAGTTAAATATTCCATATTTTCAGAGCCGGTGAAGAACCGGGGTGCCAGCTGCAACAAACCTTCATCAATACTGACAGAGGTAAAGCAAACCCACTCTAAGATGTGGTGTGGGCTCCATCTAGCGGGGCTCACCTTCATTCAGTATTGCTACTGCTGAATGAGTTATCTCCACACAAAATGAGTCAGAAATAGAATCACAGAATCATTAAGGTTGGAAAAGACCTCCAAGACCATTGAGTCCAACCTGTGACTGATCATCACCTTGTCAACAGGACCACAGCACCAAGTGCCACGCCCAGGCATTTCTGAACACCTCCAGAGATGGTGACTCCCCCACCTCCCTGGGCAGTGTTTAATCACCGTTTCAGTGAAGAAATTCTTCCTCATCTCAAACGTGAACTTCCCCTGGCACAGCTTGATTTTATGTCCTCTTGTCCTGTCACTGGGAGAACAGATTGCCTGGGAGAAGACTGATCCCCATCTGGCAATAACTTCCCTTCAGGTAGTTGTAGAGAGTGATAAGGTCTCCCTGAGCCTCCTTTTCTCCAGGCTAAACAACCCCAGCTCCCTCAGCTACTCCTCACAGAGCCTGTGCTCCAGACCCTTCACCAGCTTCACTGCCCTTCTCTGGACACACAATGCCTTTCTTGAAGTCAGGTCCCAGAACTGGACACAGAATTTGAGATGTAGCCTCACCAGTGCTGACTACAGTGGGACAACTACTTTGCTAGTCCTGCTGCCCACACTATTTTTGATACAATGCCATTGGCCTTCTTGGCCACCTGGGCACACTGCTGGCTCACATTCAGCCAGCTGTTGACCAGCACCCCCAGGTCCTTTTACACCTGGCAGCTTTCCAGCTGCTCTTCCCCAAGACTGTAGCGCTGCCTGGGGTTGTTGTGATCCAAGGGCAGGACCCAGCACTTTGCCTTGTTGAAACTCATACAATTGGCCTCAGTCCACGGATCCAGCCTGTTTAGATCTCACTGCAGAGCCTTCCTGCCCTCCAGCAGATCCACACTCTCGCCCAGCTTGGTGCAGTCTGTGAATTTACTGAGGGTGCACTTGATCCTCTCATATCCAGGTTATTAACAGAGGTATTAAACAGGACTGGCCCCACTACTGAACTCTGGGAAACCCCACTAGTGACCAGCTGCCAGCTGCATGTGGCTCCGTTCACCACCACTCTCTGGGCCTGGCCATTCAGCCAGGTTTTTACCCAGCGAGGAGTGTACCCGTCCAAGCCATGGGCTGCCAGCTTCTCCAGGAGAATACCAAGGGAGACAGTGTCAAAGGCTTTACTGAAGTCATAGAACTGCAATATACTATAGTGTCTGGGAATTACACCCTCTCATATGTTTACCATGACCTTTGAAAAGCTTGATACTCCTAATGTATATTGTAATTATAAATATGAAAGTGTATCTTTAAAATCGATGAGTAGTTGATTGTTTGGTGGGTTGTGAAAGGTGACTGAACAAAATGATAACCATTGTTTTACTATTTTTGCAAGCTCAAAATACTAGATGTCTTATTTTGTTCTAGGGTATTTACTGGGTTTTATTCCATATTTAAAATTTAGCTCTCAGAGGATTAAAATATTTCCACACCTTTTTAATTTTGTAATGTATAAAACTCCCACATTTTAGTTATTTCAGTATCCATTAGTAGCTGGCTGTAAATGTAAGAACAAAGACAATATGAAAGATGTCGAGATTTAGACCCATTTTATAAACCCAACTGAAAGAGACACATAGGATACTTCAGTATCTAATGGCCTATTAATGTTTTAAAGCAAAGAAAATATTTGTGGTGTTAAGTGCTTGAACATTAACTGTATATTACCCTCCTAGCCAATGAACCTGACTGGGTGCAAGACCTACCTGTGGGCTTGTCTTTCTAAAAGTGTCAGTTCCATGTATCACGTCCCTTATTATTCTTTCGCTGAGATTATTATACTCCTCTTCGGTGAGGTTGCTATCCTCCAACTGATGGTTGCAAACTGGGCATTGTCCACTGAAATAACAGTAACACAAGAAAATAAAAGGAAAAAAGCATTTAAATAAGAAATACCTTAAATATTACTGACTTACCAAATGTCTATTTATGAGCATAATTCTTTACAAGAACCCCAACAGGGTAAAATCATCAGAAAATTAGTTGTACTCTTTCCGTGATGCATCCAAAACCTGTTAAAGTCACTAAAAATATTTGTATGTGATTTAGTGGCATCAGGATCAAAGATTTAGCTCTAGAGATATTTGAAGATTTAGGATTAAACTCTGCACGACAGCATTTATTTAGGCCTTGAAAGATCACAGTTCAATTCTCAGCATTACCACAAATTCCCACACCCCTAACATTTGGAAGTTTCCCTACTAGATAGGAAAGTTATTATGCATATACACATCCCTGATCTCAATGTGGGAAGGTGATGCTGTTGCACTGGCCTCACCAGAACATATGAAGCAGCTTTATATATGCTAGTTGAAGCTGGCAGGCATGCCACAGAGCCTTGGTCTAGCTATAAATCCATTCCAAAGTGTTACAACACGAAAATGCACCCGTGAAATGCTCCACTGTTGTGCCAGTGACTGCTCCTACCAAAAAAAGCTAAGCTATACGTGCCTTGTTTATCAAGGTTTAGAATAACCAAACCTCCACAGATGCAGTAATAACCCTGCTCAAAAGAACGGGGGAAAAAAAAGGAAAGAAGGAAAAGGTAACATAAATTTGTTGTATGTTTGGAAAAGTAAACAATGAGCAAGATTGACTTATTTGTGTCACTTGTCTTTTGCCATGAGACTTCCCCTTAATTCTAGGCTAAGAATGTTTCCCAGCTCTCTCCAAGGTGGTCAGAGTGAACAGACTGAGAGCAGAATGTGACTAAAACAGAAATACTGTTTGCTTTGAAAGCCCACAGCAATACTAAGTCATGCTGGCACTGCATGTCTGTACGATGCCCAGTTCCACCACAGATCTTCCAATATCTGGCTGACTCCACCTAAACAGGAAACAGCTTTACATTGCTATCTGCTGACAACTAATCACTACTTGTTTCTTTATTGCTGAAAAATTTCCATTCCTGCTCTGCAGCACAGGCTAATAGATGCATGGATGCAGAAATGCAGACTGCTGCAGATGAGAGAGTTCTGCAGCTACAGTCAACTAATGTCACCACTTAGTGTTTATTTCCCAGAGCCAAAATCATCATTTCATCATGCACAACTGTGTCAGGGATTGTATGACTGCAGGCAGCACTGGGACACTTTCCTTTATGATTCATACTGTCCACTTCTCAGTATTCTTAGTTTCCCCATTGCAGGGCCAGCAGCTATGCTAACAACTGTAGTTCTGCAGATTCCAAATCATACCTTGTTTTGTCTCTGACACATGCAAGAACTCTCCACTGATTTGTCCATGCATGGTTTTTAAGACTAAAAGATCAAAGAGACTGAAAATCCACCATAAAATAAAATATTACACAATAGAACAACAGAGAATGTGAAAAGAAGAGACCTCAAATTTTTTAGATTTCTTAAGAAGAGTGCTGGCATGTTGCAGCAGGTCCTGAAAAATATTCCAGAACAGCATGAGTGAGGTAACACAAGAGAGAACACGCATATCTATGCCAGTCAAGAGACACAACTTTTTGCCTAACCAACCTAGTGCTGCAAAAACTCCCCAGCACTCGGAAAGGCCACCAAAACAAGGCACAATCATGAGAACCATGACAACTGCTCTAAGTTGGGTTTTTGTTCCTCCAGCCTGTTAGCACAGAACAGACATAATTCCTAGAGGGAAAACAAGACAGATCTAACTTGCATGGCCACCTCTGGATTTTTGTATTATTCTCCAGAACTATATATTGAGAGAAAGAATAAACATATTTTTTCATCTAGTCTTTTCTGTTGTTTCATGTTTCACAACCATAACCTCTGACCTAACACACAGTCTGAAGGAAATCAAACCAGAACTGTCATTGCCTCCATGTCCCATTTGTTCATGTTTTTATTTCCTGGTTATCTCTCCCATTAGTCCCTACAAACTAAATACATAATCAACACAATGCAACACTCCATATCCAGGTCACAAATGACCTGTGTCATGCATCACTACCATGAACCTCGGGGCCCACCACAAAGTCAGCCTGAAAGGTAGTGTAACAGTGTAGGACTATGGCAATACAACCTGCATCTCTGTGCTTGAACTGTGAATAACATCAACCTTCTTCGTTCCTAAAAAACTTCGCTGAAAGTTTTGCAGATACACTTTCTAAAGACACACCAATGAGCTACAAATATACACAGACTTCACAGGTACACTTCTTGACTTGCACCTCTAATTGTGGGTTAAGCCTAGAAATTTTTCCAAGCTTACCTCTTTAATAACTACACGAAAAAGGAAAAATAAATGCTCAGACAGGACATTAACAGACACTAAGGAAATTCACAGCCATTCCTGTCTGTTCTCAAGCACTTCTGCCAAGAATATTAGACATGAGATCCAGCTTGCAACTTCATCACCAGACTGGACACTCCAGCCATGCTACTAAGAAAACAAGCAGAAACCAGCAGTTTCTCCAACGGGCAGTAAAATGACACTTAAGTCTGAATGGGTCTTTGGTTCTTCCAGGTAGAAGAACAATGTTTTTTTTACTGCTTGCTCCCACTTGAGTTTCTCTTACACGCAGGATATGTTGTTGATGTTTCACATTTTTCTTTTCTGTCATGGTCTGTTTGGAAGCCTGTATTCACCCAGCTGGTTTGAACTGAAGGAGTAACCATTCTTCTCTAAATCCATCCAATTATCTCATTTTCTCAAGCACGACCTCAGAACTGAGGAATTCAGCTTTAAATGTTAAAGTGGAACAAGTTATTCTCCCCTTCTCTCCACAGAGATATCCTAGAGGTGTCAAAGCTACGTTACTGTAATTTTCTAAAACCACTGCAATCAGAAATGTTAAATTCTCCCAACAACTGATGTTTAGTATACATTAATGCACACGTCATAAGCCAAGACTGCATTAATTGCAATGCTGACAGTACATTTACTGAATCAAAAAAAGTTATATGGAAACCCAACAATGGACATTCACTGCCGCATAGAAACAATACGCTCCAATTGCTCAAGCCACTGTGGTCACTGCAGGCTTAGCCTACACATTAATGTAAGCAACGAGACTGGGTGCTCATACAGCTGTAAAGTCACCGTTAAATACATCTAATTGCACTAAGTAACTTCAGGTGGGCAACAGAGAAGAAAGGCCTAATGAACTGTTATGAAACAATATTATCAAGATTAAGCCTACAGTTTAAAGATCTGTCCCATAGTTAATGTGGATCCTTCTACAACTACCACTTTCAACTTACTTGAAAAAAACAAGTCAATTCACCCAGCCACCTATAAACAACCAAAGCTCCTGAAACCAGTTTCTTTTTGTGAATTCTCTGGTGAATTACCAAGGAGAGCAGAGGCAAAACAGGCACAACAAACACTCCAGCATCTTGTAAGACTGGACTCTTAATCTATGGTTGCTTTTTTGCAACCAGACGTTTAAAATCACTTTGCAATTTCTGTAACTTCTAATTGGTCATTTTAGGATTTCATGTCAAGAAATTTCCACAAAGAAGGCTTTCACTTCTGTAGGATACATAGCTGTCCTTTCAGCTAATTAACAATTTAATTACTTTTTGGAGAGACTACTTTTTTTGAGATAGATTTGTAGTACCATGGCACCTATATACCAAGCATGAACTCAGACACGTTGCAGTAGTTTGAATGCAGGCTCAAAAAACTTGAGCTGCAGCTTTCTACAGCTGACCTGTAGAAAATGCAAAGCCTTTGTAACTCTTGAAGAAAAATGGTCAGCAAATTTCAAGGTTTGTTAGCAGGGGCTTCAAGCTTCTGAATATCATGGTTCAAAGAAACAACAAGCTCAGTGCTAGAGGAAGAAGAAAATATCCTGGATATATCTTAGATATATCTGCCAGTATTTATACAAAATCAGAATAACCAATGAATAAGCGTATTAAATTGCCAAACTCAGTTTAGGAAAAAATAGTTCTGGATTTTTTAACTCAAGACTCATGTTTTAAGACATCAGTTGTGCTGACTGCAGAGATGAGTAGTAACAATCACCACATGAGTTTCAGAGATACATTAAGGGCTTTGGCCCTTGTGATTAGGACCAAAAAAAAAAAAAACTACAAAAAACCAACAAAGTAACAAAGTCTTTTTTTGGCTATTTGAAATCCTAAGGATCTTTTCTGTCAACAGTCATTTAATTTAAACACAACTACAAATACTTCTTTTCTTGAAACCATTTTAATTTTATTCAAATACTTATCCAAGCAGACTGCCTCAAACTCCTTTATTTCAAAATAAAAAGAGTTCTTACAGTTCTAACAAAATAACTACTGTATCACACCTTGTCACTACTTTGTTCACAGTTCTTAATTTGTGATAAAATATGAGGTAATCTAAGTTAGTTTACCTATCAAAGTCTTTAACTGTTTACAGACACTAAGAGAACAAGTCAGCTCTTAGCCAAGACAATTGACTTTAGACTTTTAAAACTCTTAAAGGCTAAAAAAGGTTGTCTAAAATATGGTGAATTATCATAACAGAGTACAGTACCAAACACATTCATACATAATAATAGTTCAGCTTATAGCAAACAACTCTTAGGACAGTGAGTTATGCTGTTCTTTCAAGGGCTTCAAGAGCTGGAGGCTCTACGTGTACTTTTACTTCAGAGTATGCGACATGGAGTATTTTTATAACCCACCTAGAAACCCCACAATCCATTGGAGACATGCTTATAATTTATTTATAGCTCCCAAATTGCTACAAAAGCACAGAACAAGGTTTCAAATAGAATAACATTTAAAATTGCAGTTTACAGACATTAAGAAAACTGCACTGTAATAGAAACACATACCCAAGCTATGCCTGTGAAAACCTAAGAACCATTTCATCTTCACTGAAAATCAGGTAGGAAGGGAAAAACCTTCAATTTCTACAAATTAACTGTAGTGTGCAAATAGTATCAGTTTTGAAGAAGATATCCCTTTACACACCAAAGCTTCTCTGCTATATATCCTGTTAAACAATGGTATTATAAAGCCAACAAAAAAGAAAGTCTTTAATTCCTAAACAGTAGACAAATAAGCCACACACAGTAAAATGGCAACTCTTATTTTTCCCTGTGCTTTTTCATCTTGGCTCTGCTTAGCATAATTCAATTCCAAATGTGCATGCTGGGTCTTGTATAATGTACAAGAATGAGTTGGAAAGTGGAGTTTGTGAAATCATATGTCACAACAAAGGTTCATATTCTCAAGGATTAAAATATTTTTGTATATAAGGAAAGCTCTTTTACATTTAAAAACGAAGATTTCAAGATAGAATAATCAAGACAACACATCACTTTTACATAAAATGTTGCATTTACCTGTCTTTAATGTTGGTCAGGTATCCTCTCCAGTTCCTTCCTGGTATACTAATACGTACAGAGGGAAAGATAAATAAAAACATTAGATTCTTATTTAACAACACCTGAATTATAGATAAAGAATAATTATATTTTGGTCAACATTTAGAAATAAAAAATCAATCAATCATCTACCCCGCAAAGAAACTATATGAAGATTCATATATAGTTTAGTAATGCTCAAAATTATTATAAAAAGAACCAGCATTTAACAACATGCAAAGAAGCAACACCATCAATCTCCCCAGTTTATCTTGTCACCAAATTTTAAGAACTATACAAATAATTGTGGTGCACTGACAACTTTTAAGTTGCTGCCCTGCACGTTCATAAACCATTCCAATAAATGTAGTGCGTTCCCGCCGCCATATTTTCCATGCAGCAGACTAACTTGTAAAATGGCTCTATAGCTCACACAAACTGAAGCCAACAGCTAAAAAAAGAAATCATAGATGGGCTCACATACAACCTCATGACAAACATGCAGTGGGCTCAGGTGAATCCCTCTGTGTATGTGCATCGTAATTAATTGTAATTTGCAGTCTGACCATCACTACTCATGAAAACAAACTGCGTGGCCTGCTAAATACTGTGCTAAACCAGTCTCATTTAAAGATTATTCATCTCCTAGTATTCTATACAAAGTCAATACATTTAACCTTCACTTAATTAAGTTGAATTTGCTGCCTCTTTTTTTTAAAGAAAGAAACTATCTAACTTTCAAATAACTTACTACTTCTACACTCCAATAGATTACAGGAAAAACCCTCATATACCTGTCAGTATTCCTTATGTACCACCCGAGAAAGAGACAAAATCGGCTATTTTGGACAGCCATGACCCATCGCAATTTCCTACTTTCTCTACCAAGAAGTAATATTTACCAGGTAAAATAAAAGGTGAAACCAGTAAGAATTTTACACTTTCACACTAATTTGGGAACAAAAATAAAATGCATCTTTTCATGACAACGTGTCTTTGTGGAGAAGCAACTACCAAAATGAGATGCTGTGGGATAATGTGCATCCCACCCTCATGAACTGCACTTTGCTATTGAAACATTTACCTTTCAAACCACAGCTTTATACTCCGCATAAATGTTTCGTGAGGGTATATTTGGTTCTCTCTCAAATATAAGAGGATGCCAAACAGCTCTTTTTGTAACTCAGCACCTTTCATACCCTTGCTGAAATCAAAAAATGACTGCAGGACATCCAAAGTTGGGACCACATCCTTAGTCAACATTTCATGGTAAAGTTCAAAGGCAAGTTTCATTTCTTGGTGACAGCTGGCTGCTTTGATACAGGATTCATAGCTTGTCCGTGAGGGAATCATAATCTTTTTTGTTTCTTTCAAAAGAGTTAAGGCCATTCTCCACTGATCCGAATTACTCAGCCCCTTGATAAAAAGGTTGTAAGCCCCAATTTCTAAAATCTTAAATCTGACTTTCATTATATCATACACATCACGGATTTCTGAGACCTGTCCCTGCTGGACACACAGTGTCAGGTATTTGACCAACACACTGTATGCAATGTCACCATTACGCTTTGCCATGTGGGTCAGCAAGGACTTGGCCACATCAATGGGGCTGTTGCACCTTATCATACTGTTCAACATCACTTCTTCAAATATTTCAGGTAATTGGAAGTTTTCCTTTAGTCTGTTCCATTCCTCAGACTGCAAAGGTTTTTCTGGAGGTTGTACATTTGTAAACTTATGCCTTGACACAACTGGACTCATTGACCATTTCTTTGCAGCTCCAAGAGAGGAAGAAAAGTGGTGTTTTCCTTCAGGTATTTCTTTAGTCTCCTCATCCCATCCTTTTTCTTCTTTGCAATCAATTTCAGACCTTTTCTTGGTAGGTAAGACACCAGTTTCTTTGGGGTCCACTGATAATGCAGTGCTGGAAGATGTCATAAAACTGAAATAGTTAATTTTTTCCCCAGTGGGGATGCTGAAAGAGGCAGCAAACAGTTGTCGGCATCTTGAAACAGGCCAGAACATGTGACATTTCCATAACAAAGCCTGAAAACCCTGGTGACTAGTTTGAGAAAAGAGTGCCATCACAAGAAGAAATTATCTCACTATTAGCTCACTGTATCTGATGCACTTGTACAGCTTGTATGGGGACGTTTATTAATAAAAGCCCAAGGGCTGTCAAGCTGCATAAATTTCTGTTTCAAAATGCTTGCTCTGTGAGTCCTTTTTGTCTCTTATGGAAACAAAAACTGGTAAAATATTTTTTCACAAAAATTAATCTCTTAGACTGTGAGGACATCCATTCAAAATGAGGGTATCTTTCTTTCTAGAGAAGATGCTTTGCAGGTTTGCATCTCACAATATCTGTATGTTGGTCACAGCAAAGATGAATCCTGTGTATGTTGTACACAGAAAGGGAACTCCAACGCAACTACACAAAAAGCACAGGGTATTTTCTTCCTGCCTTCATCCAAGTTGAGATAGAAGATTTCCTAAAAATAAAAATAACACCACGACATCATGACCTGCTCTGTTCTTTCCTGTCGTATTTACATTTGCATGCCACCAAACACGAAGCTCAACGTACTTCGACGATTTCAAGTGAGGAATCCCAATCCCGATCCCTCGGGCAGCCCCAGCACGCAATTTCCACGTTGCTTCCCTCGTATTTTTCAACTTGTGGCAAACTTCCGTTTCACTGGTTTCCTCAATCCCAAATCCTTGGTAACGCCGCTGCCAAAGGGGAAGACCACCGCCACGGGCGGTAACTACACTGCAATCCCTGGTATGTGTTGGGCTGTAAAGGTAAATACTGGGGGGTCCGGCGGCTGCTGCGGCTCACTCGGTACCCCGCGGGTGCGGCCCGCCCGCGCCGCCCAACGCTACAGCTCCCGGTGCGCACAGCGGCACGGCCCTCGGCACGGGAAGTCTTTCCCTTTCCCTTTCCCTTTCCCTCACCCCGCCGGGTCGGGCCCACCTGACTCGGAGCGCAGCAGACTCGCGCTGGCGGCGCGCGCTGCGCGGCGGGGCTGAGCGGGGCACGCGGCGGCCGGGACACGCGCCCGCGCACGGAGCCAATCGCATCTCACCGTGCGCCCCGCTGGGGCGGGCGAGGAGGGGAGGGGCTGAGCCGCCATATTGGATGAGGGCACGAAGCTCCGAGGGGTAGCGGCGCGTCGGTGCGCACGCGCGCGGAGGCGGCCGGGCGGTCGCGCGGGGCCATGGAGTGGGAGCGGAGGCTGCGGGGCCGCTTGGCCGCGCGCCGCGCGCGTGAGTGCCCCGGGAGCGCGGAGCGGGCCGGGAGAACGTCGGGAGAGCGTCGGGAGAGCGCCCCGGGGCGCCCGCAGCGAATGGGCGTGCGAGGGCAGGGCCGGCGGTGCGAGCGTCGGCCTGTCTGGGCTCCCGCGGGGGCCGGGCGGCTCCTGGAGCCTCCCTGCGGAGAAGCAAACGTCCCTGTTTTGGGGTCAGGGACAGCAGGGGCGGGGTGACGAGCCGCGGGAGCTGCTCTGTCCAGGACGTGCCCCCGCGGCAGCCTTGGTTGGGAACGCTCTATTCGCGAGCGAGCGCACAGAGCTCGTGCGGGTGCGCAGGGACATGCCCGACCTGGCAGCAGGAAAGGCGATTAATGCTACTGCTCGCAGTAAGCAGCATCTTAAACAACGCTGCCCCTGTGAAATAGGAACAGTACTGCTCTGTCAGTCGTCCCCGTGTATCTGCTACAATTGCATATCTTACTCAAAACATATACGTGTGACAAATTCTTATATAATTTATGTAATAGGCCTGTGCTCCATTAATTTCCACCTAATATTTGTGTTAGTAAACAGCACAGCTGTATAAACCTCAGTGTTAACTCTGTTTTTCAAGCGCCTTGTTACAGTAGAGCTCTGTTTGAAGTACAGTGTGAAAATTCTTTTCTATGTCAATCAGCCAAAAAGAGTGAACAAGAGCTGAAAGATGAAGAAATGGAATTGTTCACAAGGTATTACATGGAATGGAAAGGAGGAAAAACAAGTGGCAATACATCATATACAAACATCCCACGATTTTACTACAGGGTAAGTGCAGTATCTAGATAAACTTTAACAAGAGGCTGTTTTGCATTATAAAGAAAGTTTTGCTCCTTCAAAGGGACCCTGCAGCTTCAGAAGCTAAAGTAGATTAAAATCTGAGTGATGTGAATTGCTTAGCGTAATTTTTTGTTTTGTACAGTTGTCAATTTCTGCAGTTTTAAATAATTACTAAATCTCATGAAAGGCCATGAAATAGTTTGCTCATCAGGCTGCTTGCTAAAGATAGGAAGTCCTCTTTCAGAGACACTTCCTGTTTTAACTAAATTTTGACATACCAGTGTTGTAAATATGTATCTTCTGGTTCCTGTTTAGACGTGATGGGATGCTGCTTCATGGAAACAGTGGGTCCTTGGTCTTGCAGACCGAACATAGATCTGTTGCTTGCATCACCCAGCAGAAATGTTTGGTCCAATAACTTAGATGTGAGATGAATCAGATTGGGGTTTTGACATCTGGACATTGCTGGTACTTGTCAACTTGACTGCTCAGCTGCTATCTAACCTCTCATGGTCACATATTCCTTAGGATCTTGCATTTCTGCCAATTAGGTTCTCGAGTACCTGTGTTTCAATTGATGAATACATAAGCAGCTCTCTAAGTTCCAATAGTGCTGTACAGTTTGCCACAGGAACGCTGGCAGAACTTTCACACTAGGTGTTCTTCCATTTTATTTGTTGTCCATAACAAGTCTAGTAGACATTCACACTTTTGAGAGTCAGGCCTAGCAAAAAATAGAAAGCGCTGCTCTCTCCTGAGCAAAAACACAATGGTAAATATCATTTATGTGTGAGCCCTGAGGCGTTGCAACCATGGGAAAGTGCTTACTGGGGAGGTTATCAGGTATGAGGTACATCTCCATCCGTTATGTTAAAGATATCTTGCTTTAAATAGGTACTTTAGTACTGAAATGGTTTGAGACAGTTTGCAGGTATTCCCTGTAGCAGAAGCAGGTACCATACAACATACTAAACAGTGGTTGACTGGCTATTTTCTGTCAAGTAAGCAGCTTCATCAGAGTGTATGACTCAGGACTACCTAAGAGTACTTGCTCTGTAGTTTTTGAATGGTGCAGAAAATTAAAATGCCACAATGTTTCTAGCTGCCAGCTGAAGATGAAGTCTTGCTTCAGAAATTAAGAGAAGAATCTAGGGCTGTCTTTCTGCAAAGAAAAAGTAGAGAGCTGTTGGATAATGAAGAGCTGCAGGTATGAAAATATTTTCTGTATGTCTTGTAACGGCTTCTGAAACAATTTTGATTATCTCCTGTCAGAGTTTGATTATCTCCTGTTTGTGCACAGAATCTTGTGGTAAGGTGCTTTGTATTTGGGCACAGTGAGTGGTTGTGAAGTACGAGCTAAAGCTGAAGTGCTGCTGACACTTAGGCTGGTAGTGTTGGTGTAAAGCTGCCTCATTATGACATATATGAGGACTAAATTAATGGCTTCTGGGTTTCCAGCGCAATGAATGCAAAGGTGGGCCCAGATGATGAAATAAGTTCTGTTTATGTATCACTGAGAGAGACTCCAAAGATGGTTGATTTTGCTGAACTGCAAAGACAAAAGAGGTGTGACCCTAGAAATCCTAGTGGGTGAGAGTGTGCGTGTGTTTAACAGCAGTTTAAGGCAGTGGAAGTAGCGCTTTCTTTCTTTTCTGGCTGAACTGACGATGTGTACTCATTAACTGAGAGAACCTTGCATCAAACCCACATTCTTGCTGAGTTTCTTAAACACTTTATCTTAAGCACAATCACTTCTCTAGAAAGATATCTTCTTAACCAAATGTAAATACCTTTTAAGAACCTATGGTTTCTACTGGACAAACATCAGACATCACCAATGATTGGGGAAGAAGCAATGATCAATTATGAGAACTTCCTGAAAGTTGGTGAAAAAGCTGGACCAAAATGCAAGTAAGGCTTTCTTCACTTGTATATGCTCACTTTGGCTAAACCTAAGTGCTGCTCTAAGTTTTGGTTGCTAAACTAGATGGAAACAGTTTAATGGTGAGATAAAATCATGTCCATGTAGTTATTGATGAACTGGTTGCTTTACATCCTTGTAACAGTGTATTGCTCTGCATCACTGAGGAAACTTTTGATAGAGATACCTGGAAAAGCAGTGCTGCATCCTTTTGAAGAAGAAATTTTTGTCAGCATTGGTATTTTTATGATGTTAGTGGTCAGTATACCACACATTTTGTATTTGAACTGGAAATCACGTCTCCAGAGATATTGCCCAACCTTCCCTATCTTCTGATGCAGAATTTCCTACCAGGTGTTCTGTGTACGGCATACAGTGAATGTTACTTCTTTGTGCTCCTACTGGAGGTGGCTGTTGTGCACATAGCTTTGTGATTCAGTTTTGGGCAAAAGCAGATTAATTGTCAGTACTAGCAGTTCCATTTATGTGCGTGTTGTTGTAGAAGATTGGAAGCTACCAAACGTACTGTACTAAAGAGAAATTAAGTTGACTAAAGGCTCTCAAAACTCCCACATCACTGAAGAGTCATGAGCAGCAAAGGCAGCTGCTTTTTATTGAGTTTACCATTGTTACTTGATAGGATCCCACTTGGTGAGTGCAATGTTAGCACATTATGTGTTGTTAAAACATTATTTTACAGTATCTGTAAATTTCAAATACTGTAACTGGATCTGTCAGTGCAGTGTAATCAGATGCATAGAAGTAGCTTTGTGTTTATGTTTTACAGGCAGTTTTTCACAGCGAAGATCTTTGCTAAATTACTCCATAATGATCCTTATGGGAGGATATCTATCATGCAGTTTTTCAATTATGTAATGCGAAAAGGTTAGTTGATACTTCTGTGTTAAAGAGAAATTGTTTTAGGGCTATTTTCAGTTTTATTAATTACTTGATGTTCTCTTCAACAGCAGTGAGATCTAGCCCTTAACTGCAAATGCTGTTTTCTTGGAGGCTTGTGATTTTTTTCAGCTTACTAGGAGGTGGGAATCCACCCTACCTCTGAAATCCACCTCTCCCCAGCCAGAGATAACCTTGATCTGTTTATTATATATATTGTTACTCTGATTTCCTTTATTCAGGCAATACTGTGAAGTGCAAAACAATAAAGTTCCATGGCAAGTGTGATCCTAACCATTGTGATCAGGCAGATAGCTTTGTTTGTTGTTTTTCCTTCTGCAGAGTGGTATGTTGTCTAACTGTGTTTGTCAAATATATCAGTACGTTTCTCTGTTTGTCACTGTAGCCTTACTGTATATTCAGCTATTTTTTATTGTAATTAACCACTTGGGCTGAAAAATGCGTTTTAAATCTTTATTAGATCTTGTTTAAAAACATTAGGCTGGCTAGCAGAAAGGAAGGTTGTCTCATTGTCTTTTGCCCTGGCTACTGTGTTCTTAGATCTGCTAGAGCCTTTGGGAGAGGAGAACGACACCTTTCTTGGAGCAGCTCAGCCTGCTTAACTTAAAATCTAGTGCAAGGGATGAGAGATGTGTTGAGCAGGAAACATGGTGTGCAGATGTGCACAGTATGCAAGAAAGGAGGAACAGACCCATTTCCAACAACAAACCCAAAGCTGCAGGATAGGAGACTTGTGAAGAAGTCTGTGAAAATCATATGCATTTCAAAAAGGCCTACCTGGCTGGGCCCAACAGAGGTTCTTTCAGAGCTTTATTTCACCCAGAAGTTTTAAGTCTTTCGTATTTATGGTGTTACCTTTTTTTCTAAACAAATGAAATAAAAAAAAAAGCCACCACCACCAAATCACTTCATGATCAGTGATGCACTTACCTTTAAACTTAGCCAATGAAGAAGCAGCCTCGGTGTATAACCTCTGCCATCTCTGAGTGACACTTAGACCACCTTGAGAAACACTTACCTTGAAGAGATGAATGTTATGAAGGATAGCTTGTATTGCATAAAAGGAATTTTTGAATGGTTTCTTTATAAAATGGTAGTTAAATTTAACATTGAGTATGTGAATAATAGTTTTTATGCCTAATTTACACTTCATCACTGTTACAGTATTTTAACAATGGCTTCAAGGCCATTGTCCTGTAGACTGTACAATTAATGTGTCTTCTCATTGCAAAAGAGATGCTTGTGCTATTCTAATTCTCTTCTTGTAAACCAGAAGTGAGGGCAGGACCTTTGGCTGTAGCTGCAGTGTCTTGTGCTATAAGGGGGTTGTAGCTGTACAATGACATTGTACAGCTGTTTAATGCAGTGAAAATGCACTGCAACACATGTCTCTAAGTCAGTAGAGAGAATGAATCCATATAATTCCATGTAGCCAGCAATGTGTGTTTGCAGCCCAGGAAGGCCAACCGTATCCCAGGCTGCATCAAAAACAGCATGGCCAGCAGGTTAAGGGAGGTGGTTCTCCCCCTCACCTCTGAGACTCATGAGACCCCACCTGGAATCAGCACAAGAAGGACATTAATCTTTTCTATGACGATAGTCTGAGACAGAGTTAGAGTTGTTCAGCCTGGAGAAGGGAAAGCTCTGGGGAACCCTCATTGTGGCCTTTAAGTACTTAAAGGGACCATGTGAAAGAGAGGGATAGCCACTTCTTACATGCACAGATAGTGATAGGACAAGGGGGAACAGTTCTAAATTAAAAGAGGAGGCATTTGATTAGATGTTAGGAAGAAATTCTTTACTCAGAGGGTGGTGAGGCACTGGAACAGGTTGTCCAGAGAGGTTGTGGATACACTATCCCTGGGAGTGTTCAAGGCCAGGTTGGATGGAGCTTTGAGGAACCTGAGGTACTGGGTGGCATCTCTGCCTATGGCGGGGGGTAGGGGAGTGTTGGAATTGGATGAATCTTTAAGGTCCCTTCCAATCCAAGCCATTAAATGATATATGAAAGAAAATGTGTTGTCTGCTCTGCCATTTTTCACATCTAGTTGTTATAATGCAGTCTTGGCCACAGTGTACCGTATATTACCAGTGACTCTTACAAAATTAAAGACTGAAACAGTGTTTCTAAGCAGTACATGACATGGCTTTGCTTAAATCTCAGAGAAATGGGAAGAGGCACTTAATATCTGACTGTGCCTTATGGCCTCTAGAACAACTTCAAATTTTGGTGAGAACTGAAAAGCCCCATGGATTTCTCACATTTTAATTCTGTTTTCTGTTTCACAGTATGGCTTCATCAGACAAGAATAGGTCTCAGTTTATATGATGTGGCAGGACAAGGCTACCTCAGAGAATCAGTAAGTAAATTCTTGATTAATTTCATGTCTCTTTTTAATCAAATGACAGAGCATCAGAAGGAGTCCAGTTTTGTTCTTGTCTTGTCTTGTAAAAGTATCATAATGTAGATTTGGGGCGGGCACATTTGTTTGGATAAATAACAATTCATGTATTATAGAGATTTGGTGGTGACAGTGTTGCTAGCTTTTTTAGCATGAGTAATTGTCTGAAAAAGAGACTATAGTTTCATGAGACTAAGGTTTCATGTCATTAGCGCTTTACTAGATTTAGCAGGATATAGTAAAAATCACAAATTATTCATTCTTCAGTGAATTATTCTCCTGTTCTAACAGGAATTAATATTAGAAAATAAATAAAAATGCCTTAGTTACCACTCTACTTAAAAAGAAAAAGTATCAAAGAATATTCAGCAATGGAATAATCCAATTAGGAGTTATGCATTGATATTTGAAAAAGGTACAGTTGAATGCACTTATATTTACACGTAAATATCATGTCCTTTGTAAATTCTGCTTTATTAGTAGATTGTTTCAGTAATGGAATCACATATGCACATATATGATCTGGGGTTTCTTTCACAGAGACAAAAGCTTTTTTACCTGCTTTCATGCTCTTTCCTGCACTGTTACAGGACTATGTTTTTAACAAAGCGTACTTGAAAGTCAGGGTGGAATGTAGCAAGCATGCAACAATAGCAGTGTTTGAAACTTTTCTTTTCTTTCTTAATTCTGCAGGATTTAGAAAACTATATTTTGGAGCTAATCCCTACTTTGCCACAACTGGATGGCTTAGAAAAATCTTTTTACTCCTTCTATGTCTGCACAGCAGTTAGAAAGTTCTTCTTCTTTCTGGATCCTCTCAGAACAGGTAGGTCCATATTTTCAAAATTCTAAATATGCCAGAGATTTTTCACTTGTAAAATGTTTCCACTGAAGCTACTTGTGTTTTCAAAGTAAAGTGTATTTGTCCTTGTAGGATTTTGTTCAGCGTTTGAAGATTAATCTGCACTGAAGACCACGAGTCTTTATTGTGGGTCTAATAATCTACTTTTACAGCAAATGAATTTCTGTGAGATAACTCTATAATACCACAACTGATGGGTATCTTATATAAACTGATAAATAAGATGTTTTTTTCATTATAATGCACCATCAGCAGCTAATTTTATAAGTATTTAGAGTGAATAGAAAACACAGCCAGAAACAGACAACTGCTTGTCAGAACATCCACAGAGCTGTGGAAATGCTCTAGAATGGTTGTAGCAATGTGCTTCTCCTGTGATTAAATTTGTGTGCACCATGTAGACCCACTAGAGAAAAGGTTTGCAGTTAAGGCTGCTACTCCTTGTAGCAGATGTAGCTCCCTTGGAAAACAGTTTTTTTCTATGCTCTTGATTTAAGTCACAAACTGCATGTGTTTTCAAGATCTAGCTGTGCCACTAGTAAACATCAGAATTGTGTGGGCAGTAGCCTCTGGCAGAAGTGATTACAAACATGTAGAGAGGGTGTGTGGGAAATTATAGTGCCATTATTTTACACAGCTCAGTGTCAGTGTACCAGTCAGAACTTCACCAGCAGAAGTGCATTCTGCCACCTTAGCTTTGTGTCACATCTGTAGTTTCTGAAGATGTAAAAATATCACATCACTTAAGATACTTTATTATTTCAACAAATGTTTTAAGCATGCGTTCTTTACACTTTTTATTTTACACATTGAGTTGATTATTTTACACACACATTTTTTTAACCTAGTTTTCTGGCTTTTAAGGCTTCAGGGTAACTCCTGCCAATGTCAGGCTAGTTTTATTCAGTCATTGTAAAAGGTATTTTTATTTTATCTTTTAAATTAGAGCCTTATCCTTGATGTTAGAAGTTAGTTTTGTTTAGTTTTGGTATTTTTAAAAAGTCGTTTTTTTTCTGCTCAGAATGCTTCTTTCTGAAGTAGAACCACCTAAATGAGAACAGTCAAATGGATGTGTTGGCAGAGCAACTATTAAAATGTATTTTCCTTTTCTTGCTGCAGGGAAGATAAAGATACAGGATATTTTAGCTTGCAGCTTCCTGGATGATTTACTGGAGGTAAAGATCTCTTAGCATATACTGTTGTATTTTAATTTACTCTTTCTGAATTTTAACTTTATGTTTCACTTAGTTAAGGGATGAAGAACTCTCTAAAGAAAGTCAGGAAACAAACTGGTTTTCTGCTCCTTCTGCATTAAGAGTTTATGGTAGGTTCCTTTACATATGAATGCTTTTCTTCTCTCCTCTCTGCCTTGTGTGACTTACTCACATTATAAGTGTTATTTTTTCCTCCGTTTTTGTCATGTTAAATCCTCACGCTGACTTGTCTTTTCAAATCCTGTAGCCATCCTTTCAGTGTATCTTCCTGACCTTGTTCACAGTTTCAGTTCTCCGCTATTGCTTTTTATCACAGTTTTATAATGTCATCTTGTGCTTGTTGCACAAGGTACAAGATTCCTCTGTAACCTTCTCTTTTGACTGTTCTGTTCATGCTTTTGCATCATCTTTAGCTCTTTTTTCATGCTTAAAAATAATATGCTGTTTAAAGTAATATGCTCTTAGCCTTCTGCTCTTTTCTCTGTATACACAGCTATTACCTAGATTAGAACTACTAACACCTCATTATGGGAATCACACTTCCTCTCCTGCCATGATCTATGCTCCTTTGTGATGCTTTATGAATATTATTGTGAATCTAGCATATTCCCACTTAGCTGCATTAATTTTATTATGGAAATTAAATAACTGTTGAAATGCTAACTTTTCTTTCTCTGTTGAAACCATTCTTTGTTGATAGAGGTATATTATGGTTTGCTCTCAATATCTCCTCCCTAGGTCAGTACTTAAACCTTGATAAAGATCACAATGGCATGCTCAGCAAAGAAGAACTGTCCCGATATGGAACAGGGACTCTGACCAATATATTTTTGGATCGTGTCTTTCAGGAATGCTTAACTTATGATGGTGAAATGGTAATCACATATTTTCACTTTGTTCACAACATGAAAGCTTTGGCTTATTGAGTTGGGAAACGTCTAACAATCAGTATCTTTGGAAATAAAGCATAGCTTGAGGTAAAGGAACTTTGGTTTATCATTGTGCACACAAATGACCACACAGCATATTAGAAAATTAATTTTCTTAACAGCAAGGTGATTGCAGTGTGACTTAAAGGTAAGTTGCTTGTTTCAAAAAGCAGAGATGATGATACAGAATCAAGACATCCTAGGATAAAGGCTCTTGTAGATTCAGTAACAAAAGTGCATGTTGAAAAAAAGTATAGATGTAGGAATGCTTTTTAGTTACACATGATTCTTTAAAAAGAACCAAAGACAAGCGGCACACCTGAAACTAGTGCAAGTTAGCTAACCTGTCCACTTCTTCATGGAGACAACAGTGTTTTTCATTGTAAGCTTTCCATAGCTGTGAAAAATGAGAATTCTAACTTAGAGTTAAAATAACACCTTCTTATCTATATTTTTTTAAGGCTTTACTTAATGTTCAGCCTTAAAACAACTTAATTGTTTGCATTCAGATGACTGAAGTGCAAAGTGATAAATTACAAATTCTATATACAGCCCTTCTGCCACCTTAGCAGTTGTTTAGTAGAAACATAATCATTGAGGTCATTAGGGATCTCTTAATTGCCCTTTTCTGGACTTGTAACAGTAGGTTCATCTCTCTCTTGTATGGGAGATACCAGAGCAGGACCGCTGCTCATATGTAGTCTAAGCAGTGCTGAATAGAGAAGGATCATCTTCCTCGACTTGGTAGCAAAGTTTTTTCCTAATGGAGCTGAGGATGCTGTCAGCAGCCTTTACTGCAAAGGCCTGTTGCAAAGCTGCTTTCTGACTAGTCAGCTGCCAGCACGTACAGGTAGGTACATGGGGTTATTCCTCCCCAAATGTAGGATTTTGCATGTGCATTGCTCTGTTGAGCTTGATGAGGCTCCTGTTAGCCCATGTTTCCAGCCTGTCAAGCTCCCTCTGAATGGCAGCACAACTCTCTGGTGTTAAGGTGAACAGGGCTGTTATATACATAGCACTGAAGGATTTCTGTCCTTGTCACAACTTTGTCTTCATTGGGAAACCAAGAATCAGTACTAATGAAAAAGAAAAGTGGGATACTTATTTGTAATGTTTACTAATGTTTTTATACCATGTGATTTGCCAAACCACCAACTCTGGTCTAACGATTATATACTTAATTGGCCATATAGTTCACTGTTGGGTAACAGTAGGCTTACTGCCACCAGGCATTTAATTTGTAATGAAAACCTTTTATATGGTTTTTCTTCACTAGTTGGGTATGTTCAGCAGTCTAGACATATATTAAACATTATCTAAAAGTGTATATATAGCATGTTTAATTTCGATTTATGCTTGGAATCCTATTTTGCCTCTAAAATAACAGGATTTCCTATCATCATCATTAGTTAATCATTAAAAACTAACTTTTCTGTTCACATTAGTGGTGGCAGCCATTTTCTATTTCATGTTGTCTTTTTCAGAAAATAGACTGGGCCCCCTACAATGAAATAGCTGCCAATTATAGAGTTCCTGCTTGCAAAATCAATTTAGAAAGAAGACTGTAATAAACATGATTGTATCTACTTCTAGGACTATAAAACCTACCTGGACTTTGTGCTTGCATTAGAAAACAGAAAGGAGCCTGCAGCTCTGCAATATGTTTTCAAACTGCTTGATATAGAGAACAAAGGACACCTGAATGTCTTTTCCCTTAACTATTTCTTTAGGGTAAGTCTCTTTATACAAGTAGGCCATTTTCTGTGTTTATAGTGTTATAGGCTATGTACTTCTGCATGCAGATCTGCAGGAAATCACTTTAAATTACCAATAGCCACAGGGAGGCTAGTAATGACTTCTAAGAAGATTTAAAATTTAAAAAAAACCACCAAAAATTGGAAAGATTTCAAAAGGTATTTTTAGCAGTTTATCTGCAGTTGAAATTAACTGATTTTGGCTAGGAGAAATATTTTCTATTGATTTGGGTTTGTTTTTTAATTGAAATTGTCCTAAAATTGCCTAATAATCACCTATTAAAATCTCTTATGATGGTTCTAATTGGTTATTGCCATTGGTTTTAATTTCCACTGTAATCCTAAAATTCAGTAGAAGAAACAAAAATAATGAAATGCAGTGATGGGCCAGTACAGCTGGGGGATTTTTCATTCACTGTATTGCTTGCAAAAATCTTCTTGCAGTTTTCATAAGTCTGTATTTTTACCTGTTGTTTCCAGAATTGATTTTAAATAGATTTTATAGGCAAGTTTTGTTTTGTTTAACAAACACCACCCACCCCAGCCCCACACAAAAAAACCCCAACAAACCAAATAGACAAAAAAAGGAAAAACAAAACCCATCTTTTTTTCTTTTAGTGCCTTGGAACCACCTTATAAATTAGGTGGAATGGACCTTTGGAGGTCACCTGCTCCAACTGTCTGCTCAGAGCAGGCCCAGCTTCATCACTAGGTTGAGTTGCTCAGAGCTTTGTCTGGGCAAATTTTGAATCTCTCCAGAGAGGGAGACTCTATAGCCTGTTTGGGTAGTCAGTGCATTCTGGTTTTTGACTACCCTGGCTGAGAAGACTTTTCCCCTTACTCCCTCTCCCACTTTTGTCTAATTGGACTGCCTCTTGCTGCAGTCAGTGTGCACTGCCTCTCACCCTTTCACTGTGCGTCTCCAAGACAGTCTTGCTATGTTGTCTCTAACCACCTGCTAGGTAGTAGAAGGTAGTAATTGGATTTTCCTCACCTGCTCTTCAGGGGAATTAATCCCCATCTCAAACCTCTCCTCTCGGCTGTGCTGTGCTGTAGCCCCCGAAGCATGCTGATAGCCCTCTACTAGGCTCCCACCGGGTTGTCAGTGTCTCATAAAGGGGAGCCCAGAGCTGTGAGGCTGAATCTGGAGTACTGTGCCCAAATGTTGAGTCAGGAGGAACAATCATTTCCCTGAACCTGCTAGGTGTGCTTGTATTAATGCAGCCCAGTATTTATCTGCCTTCATCACTGCAAGGTCATCCTGCAGATTCCTATTCAACTTCCTGTGGACCGAGACCTCCAGCACCTTTCCTTCCAAGCTGCTCCAGCCAGCTGGCCCAAGGAGCATTCTGCAGCATTCTGCTGCAGGACCAGGCAGGAGTTTTGTGTGTGCCTTTTGAACTTCATCATGAACTTCGTTTAGTAGTTGTAGCTGCCTTATATGCTTCATGGGCAGCTGTCAGATGACGGCTTGGCAATACTAGGCATGCTAGTGAAACTAAGCAATGACTTGTCTACCCTCCCTGCTTTTACAGCTCACTATTTTGCCAGCGCTTGCTCCGGTTCCATTCACGTGGATATAGGATTCAGGGAGGCCAGGGGCCATATCAACTGTCTCTGATTTTAATAAAGGCTGTTAATTTACAGGTTTACATTTTACAAAAACATGAACTTTAATGTTGTCATAGTACATCAGTGATTCTAATATGAAAGCAATTTAACAAGGTAATTTTGCATTAGTTACGGTGGCGTAGCTGGTTTTGTGCAAGTCTTCAGTTACATACATACTCTGTGGCTTAGTTATTGAAAAAGCTCCTTCACTACAGCAGATACTTGATCATACTCCAAAACATGTCCCTCCTTTCAAGTTTTGGACATGGAATGTTGTAAGTTTTCCTTGAAATCAGAACAGTTCCTTTTGACTCTGAATAGTTGCTTTCCTGCTAGTGTTGTGTGTGAACCCGTCAGCACCTACAGAGGCTGTGTTGATACAACTGTGCTGACAAGGCTGCACCCCTTGTGCTAGTGAAACACTTTTGTTTATAGTTGTTCCTTGAAGACATAGGTTTGGTGATGCAGGTGTTTAAATAGTACCACATTAAAATAATTAATTTGTCTTTCTGCTGATTGGTCTTTTCCTTTCTCTCTTTTCCTACCCTGTATTTCATACTGTGTCAGAAAATGTAACATTCTGGTTAGGGTGTATTAGTACCGTAAGTTTTGAGTGTTGAGGGATAATATTCAAGTGTCTGAATATCCCATTTGCAGAGTGCTTAAATGCTGGTCATAATGAAAGTGGGATTCTTATCATACAGATTAAGTGTGAACCTGAGATGTGTATCATTGATAATGCCTTAACTCACCCCTGCCTTACCTATGGAAGAAAAATGATTGCAAGCTGTACCATGAATGCTTTGTTACAGGGCAATACAGCTTAAGATGCAGAAGCATTAAAAATTTTCACACAGTGTCAGTGTATACTGCACTAGCCATTCATAACTTCTTTTTTTTCTAGGCTATTCAGGAACAAATGAAAATTCATGGACAAGAACCAGTTTCTTTTCAGGATGTCAAGGTTAGCTTTACTGAATAAAGTATTACATGAAATCTTTGAATGAGCATTTTGTAATTTAATTACATCGTAGTTTCTAGGTTTTGTATAACTACTTGCAGAGTAGTAGAGATGAACTGGCTTGTCCTACTCATGGGTTTGAAAATGTCTTTCTATTCAGCTGTTGCTCTGTAAGATACTTGTTAAATACATGTTGCTTTTTCTCACACCTGAAGGTACTTGGTAAGTCCATTTTACAGTTCAGGATCATTCCTCGGGAGTGGGGGGCAGACTGGTGACTTTAAAAAAAGCCTATAAAACTGTCTTTATTACTGTCTACTTTAGCAGTTTTAGTACTTAAAAAAAAAGTACAAGAGCTTCTACAAAAGTTAGCTTATACAAGTGAACAGAGTTTTTCATATTGCCATTTAGAGGCCAAAGCCTCCTCAGTAAGGAAAATTCTTATTTGAGAGGTGGGAGCTGAGCACACTGCTCCTAACTGTAGCCAGTTAGTGTGCTTTGTATCATAAGTGCTTTGGGACTTACTAGCTGCTTTTTTGTAAATCAGTGTGGGTGGCACTGGTTACCCAAAGATCATATGCTATGAAATAGCCATTATTCTGCTCATTAATGTGGTGGTGGGGGGGTTCTCCCAATTTTGACTTTTCTTTCATAGGATGAAATCTTTGATATGGTGAAGCCTAAGGACCCTTACAAAATCTCCCTTCAAGACTTGATCAATAGCAGTCAAGGAGACACTGTTACCAGCATTCTAATTGACCTGAATGGGTTCTGGACATATGAGAACAGAGAGGTCCTTGTGGCAAGTGATAATGACAACACTGCTGATGTTGATGATGCATGACTTCGAACTGGAGCAGACTGTATCCATAGAGATATCTTAATCTAATGCACCAACTGTTGGGAGTGGAAACGTTCATTATCTGAATCAATTCCTCTTCCATTTCACTTCCCTCCCTTCCCACCTTGCCCCCACATATGATGTAAAATGTGGTACGCACAGGAATCACAGAAATAATTTCTGAAACCATAAAAAGCAAGTGTTAAGAGGCAAAAATTATCTTTTTTTAAATAAATATTTTCTGACTTTTTTCATGTGTAATAAGCCCTATTCTTATTTAAATATGCTATTCGAAGTGTGAATATACCCTGAAAGTAAGGATGTGGTTCTTGGTGTCTTCAGCACTGGTGTCTTGGTGTCTTCAGCCATTCCAAGCCTCCCACTGCATTCTGTATGGCTTCCTCTAATGACAGCACTGTTGACTACTCTGTTGTGAAAGCAGCCTTCAGTAGGAGAATAATAATTTAGGCCTTTTTCTTCTATATACATGTCCAGCTTTAAGTGTCTTAACAGAAAGGATAAATAAATCATTGAACTGACTGAATAGTTACCTGACTTTTAAGAGGTTTATTAACAGAAATAAAACTGCAGTAGCTTTAGGACTAGTTAAAACTAATCCAAACACCTGTATTGAGGCTTTCACCAACTTAACTTCCTGTGCAAGTATTTTATGTAATCTAACTTAATTGTACAGCTGAGCTGCAGCAGTAGTTGCAACTGTGAAACTCTTTAAGAGAGCTGTAGAAATGTTTCAACTTTCAGGTAGGATTACAATAGCTCCAGGCCAGAAGTGTTTGCAGTCCTGCATTATTTATTAGTTTGAGGTAGTGCTGAACACACAGAGTACTACATGGGACTCTTAAGGAAGGGGTGGGGGTAGAATGATATTTTGAATTCCGGTGCCTGAATATTCAACCAGGATGTGTGACTTAGTAAAGATGTAAACAGTGAACAGGCACCTGTGTACAGGCATAAAGTTTCAAAGACCACACAGTTGTAAAAGAAAAGCAATAATCAACTTCCAGTTCAAAAATTATATTAAATATAAAATAACCAATTAATGCATTTACAGAAAAATTAAACCAATATGAAAGTAACAACTTTCATACAGTTTGCAAAAAACTGAAGGAAGGATTAAGTTAAGGCACAGTGAGTAATAAGAGTATTTTATACAAAGAAGTTTAAACCCAAGGCAGTGAGAATATTTCTGATGCAACAAATACTAGGGAGAGAAGGTAAAAAAAACAACTGACATTAATTTCTTGGAAGAAAAGCAAAGCATCCTTCAGCTGTCAAGGTATTACTCAAGCAACATGAGGCTTTCTATCTTTGACAGTATAAGAACTCTCAACAAGCTGGTTTTCTTTGTATTCCCCAGGTGTTGAACCAAGCTCTCCCTTGCAGATGTTCAGGGCTAAGGAATGATTTTACATTGTGGTCAGCACCATCTATCTTAAAATTCAAAAAGAGGCAAAGTATCAGAATAGAGCTGATGATTGAATCCTCTTCCTCGCATTTTCTGTAGTGATGGAATGCTACAGATAGACAAGAGGAGGAGTTTGTGCTGCCCAGGACCCTAGTTCAGGCCGAGGGGTGTCTGATTATACATAACTCTGGAAACTAATAGCCAAGTTACCTGGCCTGTGGTGTTACATCAGGCTCCTTAGTTAGTTGGCAGTGAAAGCAAGGCCAGGGACATATGATGATACCCAACACAACATTTTACTGAAGACTGTTTTTAAAATTTTTTTAGAAATCTGAAGGACAGAAGTAATGTTTTACATGGTACCTATACCTAGTGCAGGTTCTCTGCTCCTTTACCCACAACAGTTCTCCATAGAAAATGCCTGGGGCACTGACATCTGGTTGTTGCAAACTAAACCGTTCACCTTTTACCAGCTACAGGTACAACAGTCATTTCAGTAAAATCGCCTTAATCAGTATTTGATTTGGAACTACCTGCACTTGGGAAAAAAATAAAAATTACTGTTGCTGCATGTGCCGTATCAGAACACACTGTGTTTATTTAAGAGAAGGAAAGAGTCACAAGTTTGTTTTGTGGTTTCTAGTTATTTAGTATTCTGTGCTAGAGGGGAGAAAAATACCTGCAATGGCATATCCCTTACTGGTAATTTAATATTAAACACATAGTTTGTTTAGGTCGCTCAAGTACATGCACTTGGGTAATCTATGTCTGAAAAAGTTTTCATAGTTCCAGACTGGTATCATACAGAGTGTCCAGTGCACTCAATGTAATTTAGCAAGACTAGTTTCTTTCCCAGGACCATTGAGAGCATGCATTCAAGCACGTGGGTCTCTTAATTCTTGGACTTATAGTGGGAATGTCTTACAATAGTTCTGTACTTTGCTACAGCATTGAATAGAGCAGCTGAGCACTATCAGCCTCCGAGAGTGCTGGTACTTGTTACTAAGTTCTTAAGGGTGTTTATAGCCCTCTGGAAAGTTTTTTTTTTTGATAAAAAAAGTCAGTGGACCCTTAAATCTAATTAACATTAAATCTAATAGTTTCTCTTATGTTAACAACAGAAAAAAATACATGCATACAGTAGCGACAATAAATAGGGGAAATCAGACTCTTATTACTGTGAGTTACAGGATATTAATTCCTATTAATCTATTCATAGAGAGCCGAGTTGCAAACAACGTGCAAATCAGAAACAGGTGTTTAGAAGTAGGAAACAGCACTGCCTCTGCAATCCACAGGTGTTAGAGACACAGCAATTCAAAGAAAAGACATTTTTACTTGCTTTACACAGAAATTAGCTCACACAATCAATTTTAGACCAAATGTTTGTAGTGCAATTTTCATTTTAACTGAAGTGCCAATTTGGCAGAATGCCTCAGCCTTTATTAGGCAGACAGAACTGACATCGCCTAGCTCTCTCCTGATCAATAAGAATGGTAGGAGTTGTATTTCACTGAACAAGTATAATCCTATTTTCCTGTTTATAGCCAGATTGTGACACCTGACAGTTCTTATTTCCTACATTATACAGAGCTTTACACTTAAGGAGGGACGGGAACTACATCTTGTTTATTTTTCCCAATGGACGGGCAATCTCCCTCATTTTCAAAGTTTACATTCACGAATGAAGAGCATGCTGTTGCTTCAGGCTGGTCCGTCTGGACAGGAGCTTCAGCTTGTGGCTTGTTCTGCTGTTCCTGATGCTGTCTTTCTGCTTCTTCTGACATCTTGTTTTCCTGTTCCTCCTCTTCCTCCTAGAGAGATAACCAGATTCATATGCTACTATTTACTATTTACCACTTATTTACATTAACTTGGAAGTCTTTGCATAAGAGCATACCAGTTCCTATTACAAGGCAAGGACATTAGTTCTCCTAGAAAACAGTCATTAGCTGATCATAAGATGAGGTATATTCCAGAACTTCCATCATGGAAAAAAAATCACCACAAGTAAAGGATTAAACCATGTTAAACAAACAAAATACCGAACCATTTTAAACAAACCAAAAAAAGACACATATCTAGATAAGCAGTTTTTAGTTAATGGCAATAGGGACAGGTCTACCTTCTCTAAAGTTTTTTTAGCTCTCAATAACAGCTATCAAAAAATAAGTAATAAAGCTTTAAATATGTTTTCCACCTCTTCCAAATGAAGATTACTAAGGGTTTGGGATTTTTTGCCTAAAACACTGGCTTCCTCTCAGTCATGTCCAGTTATGGTGGTAGCATTATGTTCAATTTACCCTTGACACTGTGTTGAACAAATTTTAGAGCCGGAAAGTATACTGCTAGCAGCCACCTCCTTATAGTGTTCAGCAAAACTGTCCATCCAACTTTCCCACGCTGTTGACTTGAAAATGCATTGTACAAGAGAAACAAACAGAGCAGTCGTCAGGACCCAGCCATCTAAGACTGATAAGCTGGAGAGAAAAGGCTGATGGATAAGTAAGCACTAACCATGCATCAAATGAAAACTGAAGGCAAGCTGAAATTGGGGGTCTAAAACTTCATTTAAATGCTAGAATACAAATATTATTTTTTAAAATACCAGGGAAGGCAAGTTGGGAGAAAAGGAGTGCAAGAACCCTATCTCATACACATACCTCTCTCTTCATTCTGTAATACTCATCAATTGCATATTGGTATTTTGGTGTGCTTATTCCCAGAACAGATGCAATCTTTTCCCCAAGGAAATCACATACTAAAAAGTAAAAAGAGATTTACATATGATTAGTATCTAGAAGAAAATTCTTAAGCACCATTTTATTTTTAAAAGTCTCACTATCTTTCCTGAATGGTTTTCCATAGTCCTACTTCACTGAAAAGATAAAACCAAAATCTGCAAGGCTAATCTACTTATAGGTAATTATTAGCTGAATATACTAAAAATTGTTCTTTAAGATAGAAAATGAATAAAAGGAGAAGAAAATGAAGTTCGGTGAAAATCTAGATGGTGGTAGTGTTTGTATTCTGCTAGTTTCAGCTTTGAATCTAAATTTATTTTGCTAAGAATCAGTTAAAGGATAAACCTTTAACTGAATTTTAACTGAAAATTAACGTTAGACAATACATGGATATCAGCTGTATTAGTTAATTCTAGTGGTACTAGAAACTAGATAGTTATTGATATGTGCATATGTCAAGTCAGTTTTAACAATGTTCTGTGTTGCATACTAATGGATTAATAAAATATTTAGGTTTCAGCTGTCTCAATTTTCAAGCTGTAGGCTACATGCAGCACTACTGTGCTAAAGCAGGTAGTGCACAGTCATAAGTATGGAACAGGGAGGGCTTGTGTCAGTCAGTCTCTTTACCATGGTGATGGCTACAGCACTGGTTCTTGAGTAAAGGCAAGCAAGAAGTCGAAAGTACTGCACTTCCAGTACTAAGGATGCAAATGAGTTAGTCATCTTCAGGGGAAAAAAAGTCAGAAGTTAGCAATTGACTGCTTCAATGAATATTCACAATAACTAATTTTATAGATATCCTGGCATCCCCATTTTTGTGCAAAAGACTAGTTCAAATTACAAATATAAGAGCCAAAACTGAAGTGGGAAGAAGAAAGTAGTAATTTTCAAATTCATAAAACACTTCTGAAAAAAGGAAAGCACCATCTACCTTTGCATATGAAGAACAGATGCGTCAAGGAATAGAATTACACTGTACATTAAAGTGTTTCTCAAAATAAGGATAGGTTAATTAATAAAAACGGACTGCCAATAGTTTTTAGAAATATTCAAAACTAGGTGTACAATGACAGAAACTCCGTAATATTTGTCAAAAAAAACCAATAAAGGTACTTTACACCTTAGAAAGAACACAGACAAGGATAAGCATTTTTAAAACTGAGCAAAATTTTACAAGGTCTACGAGTCAAATAAATTTCTAAGCAAAATTTAAGACCCTTGACAATAGTCTTGTTTATTTTGTAACCTCAGATGTTCATAATTTCTAGTTGTCTTTTTCAGAAAAACTGTCAGTTGAATTATTCCAGACAGCATTCTTTCCAGATAACATCACACAAAATGGTTCCATACAAAACCTAATAGAAAGTTGCCAACACCAACATATCTTCATTTGAAGAAAAAGGGGAAAAGTTTTGATCAAAAGGGTATTTTCTGTTTGTTCTTCCATGCAGGAGTTGGTGATTGAAAGTAAAAAATTTTTTAAAAAGTGCCTGAGGTAAGAGAGTACGTCTCCACAGATTAAATAGAGTTGATTTACACTTCTGAAAAAACAGCAAGTAGAGCCCAAAGACGACTTACAGTATGTCATGGTAACTCTCTGACTTTCAATATTCCAGTACTGGTTTACCAGTAAATAAAGCAATACCTGATAGAGTTGATGTTGCAACTCGCAGCATGTGAAACCACAAGTAGGGTCCCCACGTGAGCGTTGTCTGTAGGAACAAGAGTAGTATGAAGATGTACAGCTGTATGTTCATGGCACAAAATAACACATGCAAAACAGCTTGAGAGGAAAGATTTGCAGTGTTTCCTGTTTGCCAGCTGCCACAATAGTTTTGCTTTAAAATAACTCTAGACCAGACAGATAAAGCAAAGTATCACCATAAGATCTGAATATAACCATGGTTTACCTCTGGGAAAATTTGTTTCTGTGGTTTTTGCTTCCCACTCCCAGACTTGCGAAATGACAAGCATCCAAGTCAATCCCTATAACTATAAAGAGCTTTCCGTAATGTTCTGAATTCCATCAGGCCAAGAAGTGAGGTGAGGTAGCCAAGTAGTCCCTCATTACAACGATGAGTGAACTGCAAAAGACTCTTTAAAACCAAACCAAACCTTCAAACCTGTGAGCAAGAGGCAGCTTCCAAACTTTACAACCAGATATGAATTAGCCCTTGAAATTGCACCTCAAAAATAACACCAAGAGCCGTGAGGAAGGGAGAGTTACTGCAGCTCTGAGGGAGAGATGGACAGGCTGACAAGCAAAGCACCTGGGGTGATGTGAACAAGGAGGAACACAAAGTGAATAAAATAGGGCTCAAGTGGGGTCACCTCAAGAATTTGCATGTACATGAGGAAGTGTCTCTGCAGTGCCTGAACACTAAGACACACAACATGGGACATAAACATAAGAAATTAGAGGTCTGTATGCAGCTGCAGGGGTAGGATCTTGTTGGGACCCCAGAGTTGCAGTGAATGGACTGGAGGGCTGCACTGGAGGAATACAGACTCTTTAGGAAGGGCAGGCCAGGAAGACAAAGAGGAGGAATTGCCCTTTGCATGACTATGGTATATTCACAGTCACATAGAAAATACTGCAGCCTCCAGACAAACTGATATATTTACACATAGTAACTTAAAGGAAGTTTAGCAATTAAATTTAATTAATTATAAAATAATGGGCATACTCAGGCTATGCTTTTCACTAAAGAAAGAGGCTGTATCTCTTAAAAAAAAATAAAACAACAAGCCATGTAATAAAAAGGAAAAGAGGAAAAGCAGATTCCAAGTTAACGGCAAAAAAACTGTAGGCTTTCACTTTTGCGAAAAGGCAAACTCAAATTTCATATTGAACTAAAACATATTTATAGTTAACAGGATGTTGTATTCAGGCAAACTCTTTTTTATGTATGTATCCCCCAGAAAAGATCTCTGTAGAAGTACTTTTCTTGTGGAAAGTAGCAATTAAAGTGTCAGCTTTTATTAAATAAAACACATTAGCTCTACTCAGTTACATAAATATTTATAACGTGTTGCTAAGAACTCTTTGATAATAACTTTTTTCTGTAATATTATTTAATAGATATCTCTACAGGACAACCAATATTATTGTAAATAATACAGCTAGAGAGACTAGTTGGTATAGCCTCAGTATGCATGTACACAAGCTAGACTTCTGTGCTTTCAAAGCACAGTCACTACAAATCAGTGCAGCAATAAATTGTCTTTCAAGCCAGAAACTCAAGTTGGCAAGCTGAAAAAAAGCCAGATGCTATATCTTTTTGGCAGTGGGTATGGAAAATGTCCTGCCAAGGTAAAAGTGTAAGCAAAACCAGCTGCTATCCTGCTTGCACAAAAGCACCTCCAGCTTGTTGATTATGTGCTCAGTTGGCAGACAAGCTAACAAGGAGTTTGTTCAGTTGAAGAAGTCAAAAAAAGTGCTGGAAAAGCTTATTGCCACAGGTGCAAATAATGGCATTGACAGGGCTCTGTACAATCCTTCATGACGAGGTGACAGGGTTAAAAAGCATTCACACAGTGTGCAGGACAAACACAGGCCTGCTGTGCCCTGTAAGAAAGAAGCTACAAGAACCCCGTTAACATTTAAGAGTGAAAAGACAGGCTGAACTTCAATGTGACAGAAGTAATTCGGACCCAGAACATTCTAACAAGTTTGTGGAGACACAAACGTAGGGAACATCTGAGGCTCGGCAGACACAGAGGTTCTGTCTATTTCTACTCTTCCCCCACCACAGTTAAAAATCAGTTTGGTACATCAGAAGCATTTCTAAGTTCAGCTTCATGGGAATCTCTGCTTTCTGACAAAGCCCAACCAGACACTTCTTCACCCCTGCCAAGCGAGGCTTTGCCAGTCTCTTCAATTTAAAAAGAAACATTCTTTCCAGGGTCTCAAAAGACAATATAAAACCATGAGAGAAGCTACTTTACACAAATTCAAAAGGAGAAAGGAGATGGCTTGGAGAGTAAACCACCAGGAACAGCCAGGAACAAGGGAATGCATTCAAGCAATCATCTTTTTCCACCCATCCCCCACTTACTTCCTCAGGGTAAATTTGGGTGGCTTCCCAGAGCACCTCGAAGATGGAAACAGAACTGGCAAAGAACTGGTACTGGAGAAACCAGAACCATTCGAGTGATATGAACTGGGCTGTTAAGCAATGGCTCAGTACAAACTAATGCTAGTCTGTGAAGTAGCTTTAATGCACTGAGCTGAAAACTGGAAAACCATACCCAAGTCAGGTCCTACAGACCTGTAGAACCATATACTCAGATACATCAACCTCCTCTGGCCAGCCAGAGAAGCCTTCCTGTTCAGTCTTTAATCAACTCACGGACACAGTAATACTGTATTTCTTGAATGGAAACAAGGGGCAGCAGTATGAAACACAGTACACTAGTTTATTGTAAGGGAACAGTATTTCTCCTGCCATCAGTCTCTTAAGTATATGTTTCTACAATGCTTAATTATATTATGCAGCTATCCTGACTTTATTTTGTCGTTTACAATGGAAAACACAATGGTTATGACAACTGATTTTTAAATTACAAAAAATCTTAATGTACAATTTTAATTTAAATAGGAATTAACATAATGGATTCAACCACTGATAAAACCAAGGGGCCTCTGGTTCAACAACAGAACATGATTTTGTTTCCTAGTAATGGGGCTGCCGAAGGGAGCACACATGCTCCCTTGAACTTCCGACTGCACCATGTTTCTAAACAATCCACATCTGTGTCTATTTTTGGCAGATTTCAGTTCTTACTAACACTTGCACTTTCCAAAGTACGTAGCGTTACTTTTTGTCAGAGAAAATGGCAAAATGGGAAAAATAATAATTTCCTGATTTAAGAAAAAACAAATCTTGTATATAATAGTTAATATACGCCACCAAATAGATGCTTTTCCATTGTTTACTGTGCCAAGATAGGTTTGAAATTAGTTTAATAATTGACTGTTCATTGCTATAATAGGTCCTTCAGTAAATGTATCATATAAAACTGTGGCATCTAAGACAAGCCAGTGAAAACAAGATCAGAAAAACACACATCATCCTCAATCAAGAGCTTCTACCATATCATGAGTAGTTATTACTTATTTTTCTCCTTCATCCCAAATTCTTGAAAGAAAAAGAGAGTTCAATGGTTCTCAAGAGAGGATTTTTTGCTATTTAAAGTTAAGGGCCTTTTAACTACAGGATATCAAAATAACCTTCCTGCAAGGATGTGTTTCAATCTTTCTGAGCACTGAAGGTTAAAAAAATTAAATCTCTTCTGGAGTTCTGTTGGTCTGTTTCTCAGGATGAATTCTAGGGTTATCACACCAACAGTTATATTGCTTACAGTTCCTCTGCAAAGACACTCCACCTTCTGCCTCCTCATGTAATAGGTGAATGCAACAAAGAGTTTATACCAAGTGTCCCTCCAGGGATAAACGAAAGGATTATCTTCTAGAACAGGTTAGGGAAATTTAATCAATACAGAATAAAGTTTTGGTAGACAAAAGCAAAAGGAAATTAACATATAAAGTGCAAACATCTAAATTTTAGGATAGAAGACTCAAAACATTTATGCTATAAAAGCATTTCAATTTCAATTTGAGAACATTCAGATAATACTGAAAGCTATTATCTAAAAAATAAGAATACTCTGTGCTCTGGATTCAAAAAACCAAAAAACTACAGAATGGACACTCCACTCAACAATACTAATGAACTGAGTGCTGACCTACAGAAAGTACCAGAAGCTGTTTCAAAGCAAAATTTAAAATCCAGTTCTTTTTGAGAATTTGTTTTTTTTCTGAGTGGTAGCAGTCCACCACACCAAGTGCTTGGTTATCATATTACCAGGATATATACATACTACTTTGCTTAGCAAGAAAGACATTGTCATTGCCTGCTTAGCTCTAAACACAATCAAAACAAGGTATATACTGAAGACATTTCTTTACAACACAGCAAAATATTTGTTTCCCTTAAACTCATTCAAAAGCTGCCAGGAAGCCAATACCAGCTGAGCTTTGAAATTTCATGATGCAAAGTTTCTATTCAAAGCATTAAATGTGCTTTTTCTAAAAATAAACTGGACCAGAAACAGCTATTACTTGCAACATACTTTTTTGTGTCCCAACTGAGATAAGTTTTAGACATGCTGGTCTCAGCAAACAGACTATTTAATTGCTTTTATAGAAATCCTACATTAAAAACATTTTTAAAGCAGCTGTTGGCTAAAACATCAAAGCTCAGCTTGGACTAACATTTCTTCAATTGTCTGGCTCAGCTGGGATACACGAAGCATGCAGCAGATAAAGTAAACCTCACTTAATGGCAACTCCTGCTCTAATCAAGTTCATTCTGTCAAGGTAAAAAGCAATACATAATAAGGCAAACTGTGCTCCACAATAAACTATTCTGGTTTGGGGGGTCCTTTTATTAAAAAGTGTAATAAAAATTAAGGATTTAATAAACTATAAAAGGAGAATAGAGCAATCTTAACTCCGCCATACAATATACTTTTTGGTATTCAGAAAAAAAAATCAGTATTAGGAAAGTAGGGGAACAATCACGCAGCATTCCTGGCTGTTGTGCACACTTCAGGGCTCTTTAGTTAAGTGTCCATTTGCACAGCAGCATGCATGTCTCTGCCCTCACAACATGTACACCAAGGCTCGCAAGCCTTTGATCGCTGCACCACAGCAGAACTCTTCTACTCCGAGGAAACGGCACCAAAAAATTATACACATCTGGTCCCCTGCTCATTATAACTGGGGAAAATATCTCTTAGACATCCATGACCTGCATAGCGGGGAAGAGATCTGACTCAGAAGATACCTGAACATTACCATAATATGCAGTAAATTTCACAGTTCTTTAATTTCTTTGAGAAGACCCTTAAGGAGGAAAAAAACCCCAGCATGCAGCAAAGCAGCTTAACATCTTACTCGTTGTTTGTGACTATAAGACATTTCTTTTCAGACTATAAGCTTCACATGTTTTATACTGATGATATCCCATCTGCTCTCAGGCTAATATTACCTTTTGTTGTATACAAGAACTGCCTAGCAAGAACAAGAATGCTGCCATCAATCCATACAAGATGCAATGCAACAGCTCACCTGCGAATCACTAGAAACCCCAATCCCAGCTAAATTCCCATAGTCTCACTGCAGCTTAGTCCTCAACCCGCCTTCTTTTTTCTTCAAGATAAATTCATTTTACAGAGGGGAAAAGAGGTATTTATTGACAGTCCTCCCCAAAACAAACCTCTTATGGTTCACCACTTCTTCAGAAGAGCATGAGCAGAAAATCAAATGCTTCACTTCAGTCCCTTCAACAAAGCCAAGCTCTCCCAGGAGGGATGTACATATAAATAAATACAGGGCCTACTAGTGTAAATAGAAATCCTCAACCACAACATTTCTTAATTATGGATTGCCAAACGATAGTGCAGAAGTCCTTTCAACAACAATGTCAGGTAGAAAGCAGTGCACTGGTTTTTGTGCGTGCAAGGACTCTTCTTTCAAGTGCGGGAACAAACAGCTCTACACCAGCATCTGCCTCCAGCGTGCAACCAGGCAAGACTAGCTGCTGCACAAAGCCATGACTCCTGGATGTCTGACCACACTCCAGCACATCAGGAAGGACTCAATTTTAGAGTCTCCAGCTCAGTACAGGTATCCAAGCCCAGAGAGGGCCAGGAAGGGAGCCCTGTCAGCAGGAAGGGAATCGGACTGCAGACCCAATTTACTGGGGTAAGAATTGTTGTAGGAGGGTAAAGAGGCAGTTGGGACACCACTTTCTGGGGCTGTCATGAAAGAAACATGAGACTGGTCACATGGAGAGATGACGAGAAGGATGTGGATCTTCTCTGGGACTGACTGCTAGAGGGTGGGGAGCTGCTGCTGCCAGTGTTAGCACATAGAGCTGTGAGCTCTGCAATCACACTATCACCACAAAATAGTTTATTAGACAGGCCAACAGAATAAAACAGATTATATGTTTTATTTTATCTCTAAGTATACATCCAGAATCATTGAGAAAAAAGGAAAATGTATTTTAACAGCTACAATACACACTATGGCAACAGCTTTAATTGTTGAGACTCCACTTGAATCTGGACCAACAAAGGAAACTCCATTCACAAGTCGAGCAACATCTCAACATCTTACATGACAGGTGAACATTACATACATGGACTAGGCAGGTCCTTTAGAACCTGTTTTTTAAACATCATGAATTACACCAGTTTTCCTTTATTTCTGCAAGTCATCTGTTTCTTTCCCTTCTATGCTCTTTTAATTATATCAAATTGCTGGTATGGTAAGTCTAAATTACAGGTTTAACTCTCCACTGTCAACAAACACAAGCAAACAAATGTCCCCCCTGCATTTTTTTTTTTTTAAAACAAATCAAGGAGATACCAAGCAAATACTATTAGAGATGGAAATGCTGGAAAGGACAAACTGGAACAGTGAAGAAATTAACCCACTTGTAATTAATAGGGCTATTTTAGTGGAGGAGAACTCTAGGACAAAACTCCCCAAGAATACTTCTCACAGGTTTCCGAGTTCCTAAAGCCAAACATATCAATGGAATCCTTAATACTGAAAACTAAATCAGATTTGTGACATAAAAAATGAAGTACAAAATGTTGATAGTTACCCGGTAAACCAGAAGTAGCAATGTATCAAGCAAAATACTTACAGGATCTACAGGCGGCAACAGGTCTTTTTTCTCTTGTTCATCTTCCTCTTCATCTGTGCTATATTCTTCCATTGTTTCTCCACTTGCAAAATGAATAACTCTCCTTGGAATTTTCTTCTTCTTTCCTATGACACCCAGCTCCACATTCTCAAAGCCACCATCTCCCTTTGCAAGTTGCTATAAAGAAAAAAAAATCATTATCTAAGTAGATGTTTCTGGAACTGGAAATTTTCCCTTTAAAAAATGTGATATTTAAAATATTTTAGATTAATTAGCATATGCAGTGAACATTTGAAAGAGCTTGGCTGTAGGTAAAAAGACTCACACAATTTTGTGGGCAGATATGTAAAAACTGATCTCTTCTCTAAAAGTAACAAAAAGGTACGTGCCTTTACTTCAGCATGAAAGCTGGTATTAAAAACATCTATTCCAAAAAAGCACGGCATTATATAGGAGTTTCGGGGGGGGGGCGTATTTCTTTAAATAATTCAGTAAGCATGTAAGTTTTAATATTGAAAAGTATTGTTGGTTTTGAAATTAATATCTAATGAAATTAATAAAATAGTTCATAGGCTGCAGCCACCTTTGTGAGCTCAGGCAGACACCTCTAGCACAAAAGAGAACTGAATAACTAAGCAGCCAGGCTTGGGCTTTAAAAAGATGCATCAAGGAATCTACCCCTGTGGGCTTTCATCATCAACCACAATTAGTACAAGGGACCATGCTAAAAGGACAACACTCAGTTCTGTGGCTAAGGACATATAAAATGAGATGTACAATATCTGTTTTTCCAGTTGCTGAATACTACTGTGCAGTCTTCAGGTCACAAGCATTAAAAATATATACCTCTAGTTCAAAGGCCAATCAAGAACTCTTTAGGCTAGTAACTCCTACAGCAAGAGAATTTTAGTATTTAGTAGGTTTTGTATTGTAGCTATCAAAACAGAGCCTTTGTCTTGGTCGAGTTTTTAGATACTACTGTATCAAATGCACAAAATTGTTCTGAAAACACTGCCATGTAGAGAAGGCCACAGAGGTTAGGAAATGCCAGCCACATGTTTTTAATGTACCATGAAGGTTTTTAAAAATGCATGAGCTCGTATAATTTGACACTGTATCGTAAGGAATTACGTAAGTACACACAGAATCCAGGTTACATAAAATGGGTATATTCCAAATTCTGACTTCTTCTCTATGCAAAACTTAATGATCTACACAAAGCATAAATCAAAATTATAAATAAAAAAATATATTTTATCACACAGTTGTGAAACATCCCTTAATCACTGCAAGTGCAGCATCACCACTCCCATCTCTCATGCTAGACTACTACATAAAACAGCTTTGCAATGCAAACAGGCTTGGTTAGCTAGGAAAGACAGTGGGCATGGGAGAGAGAGGCAGGAGGGGGCCGCAGGCAGCCAAATGGCTTTCTTCATTCTAAGCACAGATTTTTCTCATGCCCATAGAGAAGAGGGAGGGAAAGATCACGTGCAGAGCTCTACAGCGTGGACGAGAACCACGCCAATTCATCATCTCTCCAAGCCCTCATACCATGGCTCCTCAAAACTGCAAGTCATCTCAGCTTCCCCCAGCATTTCTTTAGCTACAGTGGCACATTTCAGGCATTTTCCTGGAGGAGCAGAGCAGAATTCAGCAGCAAGTTTTCACTGGGGTAATTCAGCTGAAACAGCATGGTATTTTCATGCAGATTCAGATTTTCATATAGAAAGATAAAACTATCTGGAGCTCAGTGCACTCTGCTGTCTATCAGTCTTAGGAACAGAGAAAAGCTACACAAATATGAATGCTGAAAACAGTGAAGCAACCTAAGCATAAGGAGCACTCTGTGCTGCCACTATAAAGGTGGGTACCACTTACTGTGACTCAGTTCTGTATTTTTTGGTGCAAAAAGCAGCACAGAACCAGCTTTTTATGAACATTCCATGCTCCTTTATTGGCATCATACAATGACGCAGTTTTTCATGTTTAGCCACAGTACTGCAGAGCACTATTTTTTGCTAACACAACATCATGTGTTTAATAACAGCGAGCAACATGAGCCCCTCCTTAGAGCTCTTCTAAAGGCACAGTCTCTTCATCCGATTTTGGCTTGTTTAATGCAAATACTTCAAATATTTTAACTTAGAAAAAAATAATGGTTCGTGTTTCAAGTTTAAAAAGAAGCTCTTAATTCCCCGCACACCCATCCCACACTTCACTTACACTACCCACAATAAGCAGCTCTGCGTAGCTGGTACTGCTACAACATTTCAGACAAATGCAGTAGTTCAAGACAATAAGGATACATCAAGGAACAATGAATCTGGTTCCAATTCACAAATTATTAAATAAACTAATATATATCAGCTGTTGCTTTGGTTGTTACCTAGTCAACAAACGTGTGTAGGTTTTAGTTATCACTGCAGCATTTATCCTTTTCATTTTTACCTGCACAATGTCAATAAAAGCCAACTCTCCCAGCTACAAGCAGAAAGTTCAGCATCAGTGAATTTATTTATCTTTCCAAAACTGTGGCAATGCAGATCTATTCTAGAGCTGTGAGCTAAACTCCCTTTATAGCTCAAATGTTACAGTATTTCCTGTTTGAGAATTTATACTTTTGATCTTCCTTCACGATTTGATCTTTTCCAATTCAGGAAGTTTTTACAAACATCATTCTTTAAGTACATGGCTTTAGTCAAGTTTGTGACCTCATTTTTTTTTCCACTGGCCTGTCCTTCTCCAACACATTATATGGTCTTGAAAGACTCAGCATTTGTCTTAACCCCACATCAAAGAAGTATCTACTTTGGCATCTATTCCAGTAACTGTTTGACATGAAGGCCGGTCACTCTTCTGCTTTCACCACGCTAGCCGACATTCTTAAGGTCCTTGGTAAACACTATAAAGCAACTTCCTCTTTCTTTTAAATGTCCTCTTGGAATTTTTCTTGGCTTTATGACACACATGAAAACCTTGCCTGTCAGGAAGTCAGCATCTGAAACTGCTGCTCCTTGTTTACCCTCTTTACACCCACCCTCTTATCTCACCCTTTGTCCAGAAATGGAGAGAGAGCAGGGCATCTTTTGACAGTGTAGGTACAATAACCAGCACAATACAATTCCAGTCTACATCTAAAATGTCAAAATAAATAAACTACAGTTAAGGATAAGGTGTGCCTGGACACTTGCAGGTAAGCTAGGAGAGCTCACACAACTAATGTGATGCAATAATATAAAGTGTGTGATGTCCGCTCTTGCGCAGAAAGATGAGTCAATTTGCACATATCTACTGGTCTGATACTGCTAATCCCTAGAAGGTTAGTATTAGTTAATGAAAAGTATTTCTACCATGCTATCTTGGCTACTTTACTGATTTAATTTGTGTTAATTTTTCTGGCTAGGGTTTTGGGGAGAGTTTGTTTAGGTTTGAGTGAGGGTGTTTTTTTCTGCTTGCCTGGCTTTCCACCCTTGTGTTTCAAATTAAACAGCATGAGTCTTTCTCAAACAGAAGACAACAAAGTACAGAGTCAGAGGACGACTGTAAGAAAAGACACCCTCGGAATAAACAAGCCTTGGAAAAGCACCATAACCAGTGAAGCGGCAGCGCCTGTAACACCCAGGGCGAAGCCGCGGCAGCGCAGGGGCAGGCGCGGCAGGACAGGCGAGCTCCGGGCTGCGGTGTAATTAACAGCTGCTGTCCCTCACCATCTCCCACGCCTTTGCCAACTTCACAGCGCGGGGGGAAGTGGAAACCTGTCTCGCTTTAATATTCATCAGGCTCATTTGTCAGAGGCATTGTCCCCGGAGAACAGGAGACACCGGAGACACGCGAGCCCGCCGTGCTGGCTGTAATTACAGCGCGCTGGACGGGAGCACAGACCGGCCGACAACACATCGACCTCTTCTCCCGCGGCCGGGCCCCCGCGCCCCGGCGACGAACAGGGGACTTTCCCCGCCCCGCACACCCGCGGGGTCAGGCCGCAGCCGCCACCCACCCCCGGCCGGACCCACCGTGGCCTCGTCCCGCTGCGGAAGCGGCAGCGCCCGGGCCCCGCTGCTCGCCCGGAGGGGCCGGGCCCCGCCGCCCCGCTCACCTGCTCGGGCTCCATGGCGCCGATGGCGGGCGCGGGGCCGGCGGCGGGCGCGCAGTAGAGGGTGATGGCGGACAGCCCCTGCTCCATCCTCCCGCCCGCCGCGGCGCCGGGGGAGGGCGGCAGCGGGCCCGCCGCGGCCCGGGTAGGCGAGAGCGGCCGGGCGGTGCCGCCCGTCACACCGCCCGCCGGGGCGGCGCTTGAGGCCTGCCGCGCCGCCGCCCGCGCCTCGCTGAGACTGGCGGCGCACGGGAGCCGGGATCCACCTGGGAGAGACTGAGGGCACCCCTGGCCTTTCTCTCCTCGCGCCAGCCGGGCATCCACCGGAGCCAGGGGGAATCGGGGGAGAGGCCGCAGGCAGCCGGGCTGCCAGGCACAGCCGTACCTCCACCCAGGAGGAAGCATACCTGCTCTGAGGGAAAACCCTAGATTTTTCCCAAAATATTGTAAAAACGTGCAAAATAACAGAAGAATAGTTTAACAAGTACATGAAGTTCCTTGACAGGATTTAGGGATCCTCCTCTCCCAGGGCCACCCTTGCTCAGCCTTCCAGTGTTTGCTCAGGCAACTCAGCACTTTGTAAAGGACCAACCCCTGAATAAGAAAGAAATGCAAACCAAGGGTGCACTGGCTCCTGAGCTTCTTTTGGGTGGGAAAATAACACGCAGTCCCAGCAGGCAGGGAAAAGTGTTTGCCACGTAATAGGTTTGCTCAGCTGCTCCAGCAGAGGTAGGAGCCCTTCTCCTCCTAGCCTGCGCCGAGGCCTCTGTGCTGCAGGTGATGGCCCAGCCTGAACAGAGAACCAGGGCTGACCCCGGCAAAAAGTACATTAGCCAATGCCAGCTACTAGTGAAAACAGCTGGAGGTGGAAGCATTTGAAGCATCCTTTTCATGGGACTAAGGAGGAAGTAGTTTTAATTTTTTAAGTTGGAACCAATGGCTGTAAAATGCACTTACATGGCAAGAGCCATCCTTCAATCCTGCATCATTAAGAATAGCTTCCAAAAATTAGTGTATAGTACATATGGGCTCTTAGACACTTTCTTAGTCATATTAAAGCATTAATTACATCCTGTAACAAATTAAAAGCCCAAGTAAAGCACAGATGTATCACACAATTATACTAACATAAGGCAGAAGATGTTGCTTTGTAAAAAGGGCTGACAACACAGAATGTATTATATTGAATATATGATTACAGAAACACATGAATTAAAGGCTAGAATATTATTTTAGACACTACTGGGCTGAATACCTGCTTTAGGTATTAAAAATCTGTATTACCTAAAGTTGCAAAGAAACAAATTAATGTTAGGATGCATTAATACCTCTACATTCTATTTAGTAAGGACTGGTTGAAATAGGGTAACAGCTTCTAAAGAACAGCTTTAAGTCCTCAACCAAACAACTTGCTTTCCTTTGCCTCTATTGTGATTATAGCAGCTGTAAAGTAGTACTCAATCTTTAACCTCCCAGAACAGCTGGCATTTGCAACTGAGAATTTTAATAAACTTAGCACATGACAATATTGAAAATCCTATGGAAAAGTAAAGACTGTTCACAAATAAACCTTATAGCTATTTGTGTATGCTAATAGTTAATTGTCCAGCTCCAATCACACAGCTATCTATTGACCATCATAACTGTTTTCTCTTAGTAGACTGCTCAGCAGCAGACTGAGCTCAAACAGCTCAGAAAAAAGCTTGTCTGACAGCAGCAACAGCTTTCAGCAAGATACACACAGGAAGACAGACCTCAGTCATCTAAGTATTTCCAGCAAATTTTGCTTGCCTCTAGCTCTTCAGGGTTCTTGTATGCCAGAGAAAACTTTTCTGTAGACGTTTCTGAGATCCTGTGGAGGATGAGTACAAAAACCCTAATGGAAGAAAATGGTGCTAGGGGAGTTATTACACACTTGCCAACAGTCTTTTATTTGCATCAAGCCTTGAGAGGCCATGTAAGTCACCAATTCAGAATACCAAACTGAGAGAACATATAAAACATTCTGTTCTCCTGCAACAACTTTAGCATTTTCTTCCACACATTGTGCTCTGCAGGATCCATAAACATAAAAATTATATCCCAGTCTCTAAAATTGTTCTCTTACAAAGCTAGGAGAGAATTTTGTAAGTGCTGCTCTACAGTTGAACTCTCCTTCTTGGTGCCTCCAACATACATGATTTTTTTTTTTTCAGACTTCAGATCCTCAGGCAACTTTTCTAAGCAGGCTCCAAAGTATTTTCTACCTGGCTTGCTAAGGTAAGAAAATATACACTTTGTTCATTTAAACATGTATCTTATACTTTAAAGGAAATGCATTCTGAACTTGCCCTTGGCCTCTGCCAACACTCAGCTGGTGACAGCTCTCTTCCTATCTGGTAGCAGAGTTAGTTTGGAAATGGTGAACTAAAAGCTAAAACTAAATGTATGCAACAAATTGAAAATAGAGGGTTAATTGTTGGTAACTTGACAGTCTGACTGAGCCTGTCCTGAGGCACAGTGCTTCAGTGTTCATCCTCAATATGCCTATTCATGTTCGATTTCCATCAAATGCATTTAACTATCCACTCTCCCCTACCGACTGTATTCCAAACCAAGATTTGATACTCTTTTCTGCTTTGTTTTGTATAGTTCATTGGTTTATACTGCTCAAGAACTAAAACTACTATTAAAAAAAAATCAGGTTTTAGTAAACACACACCACTTCAGTAGCTGAGGACAGGTCCCCTAAAAGCTGGTGATATGCAAGGACTCTTTTGTTATATTTAAAATATTAAGATCCAACTTAACTGATCCTTTTACAGACTAATGCTATGCATAAAATGCAGTGTATTAGGTAAATGGCATACCTGAAGATTTTTCAGCATCCTCCATGCATTAAACACGAGTACCACTAATCAAGTAGAAGATAGTTTCATATTATAAACTAAGTTACAGCATACCTTATATTACCACAAGAGCATAATTTCCTATATAAGATATTCACTGGTAGCTGCCACCTTTTCAAAGAACTGGCTGACAAATGGACCCACTTGTTTTAATTACTACATTTAGCTTTTATCTTATATAAGCAACAGCATTGGATGTCCATTTACAAACCAAGCACTCTGCAGTATATTGAGGTTCATAATACACCCTCCTACTTTAAGGGTAAAAGATATTTACCAAGATTTCAAGTTTCATTTGGTCTACCTCGTTTCTGAAGTGTGCTTGTAGATTCTACCCTTTTGAGACCAACACAGTCAACTGACATACTAAGAAATGCTATAGGAAATTAAGACTAGATTGTAGCTGAGCAATATGCTCTGTTAGATACAGCTATCTCTGTGTTAAAATTCAGTACCAGCACGGAATTCCACCTAGGATGCATCAGAAATTATCTCCTTAACAAAAGAATGCTTAATTAACATCACGATATGAAGAATTTCTTCAGTATATGAGACAGTTTGATATCTGCATACCCACATTTTTTCAGTCGCTTCATTCCTCGTGTATAGGGAAAGAATGATATAATTCTGTCGAACAAAGTCTTGTACAAACGTGAGCACAGCACATCCACCTTCAAAAATGGTCCACGCCTGAGCACCAACAGCAGATTTTCAGATACTGAACTATTCTTACAGTACCTATGCCAAACATGCGTTACAACACTCTTTAGAAACAAATCAAAATACGGAAATCGTCTCATTACATACTGATAAAGGGCAGTTAGAAACAACTGAAGAAATGGGCCATTCCCTTGTTTATAACCACTTACATTTTATTTTACAGTATATTTGTGACATTTTATGTTACTATAACCAAAGATCAGGGTTGTTTACAAATATAATGGCTGCCATTTGATGTAAACAATTAAAAATGTCTCTGAATATTAAAATTTTACATCATGATCTTATTTCCTTAAATTGAATTACTCTTTGTGCCATCAGTTATTAGTGGAGAGGAACTAATTTAAGCAAAAATAGTTTCCAGAAATTAGATGTAGAAACTGAGAAGCCTGGATAAGATTTCAAAAGACCACTCCCTCATCACTGTAAAAAGGAAGAAAGCAAATTCTTTCACTGAAGTTGCAATGACAAGTCAACCAAGTCCATTTGTGTTAAGGCTTCTTTACATATTATTGAATCCCATCATGCCTTTCATATTGCCAGCAGCACCTTGTTGAAATTGTCTCATCATTGACTGCAAACCTGCCATGCCACCTGCAGAAAGTGAGAACATAATGTGTTAACTCTGAAGCCCAGTTCTCCTGCTTGAGGCCTCATTAAATTACACACATTATTTCAGTCATATACAAATGCAGAAGCCCAAGACTGTCAAACTAGGCTTAAACAGCTATTGAAAGTAAAAAAACTGAGTGACTAATTACAGAAAGGCTTGCAAAACACCAGGCTTAAAGTAGGTTTTAAGATGACCTCTGAATTATGAACTAAAGAAAAAACCTTGAAGGAATGACCAGTATCGATTAGTAAGGTTCTGGTATGGGAGTCTTTATTTAAAGCTGCTCTTATCAAATTTAATTACTTGAAGCAAAGCTTGGAAGGGAAGGGAAGTTTAGGCAGATTTGCTTTACCACAGTCATGCCTCAAGTCATCACTGTTCCCAGACACCATTCCAATTGCTCGTTTTGAGAGCTGAATCCAAACGAAAAAGCTAGATTAAGCACTGGTAAGTGCAAAGCATTTGGACTAAACTTTCTGATTCTTGTTAGAAAGCTTTAGAAATACTTAATACTGATATATAATGCAGTTATTCTCATATGACATTCCTCACTTCTCTATTTCAAATACTCCACCATAACTGTCCTCTCTTGAAGTTATAAAAAGTCAGCACACACCCATATGATGAAGAACTCTTGGATCCATCATCTTTGCCATCTGTTGGTTCAGTTTGGCCAGCTGAGATGGGTTTACATTCTTTGACATATCACCACCTAAAAATAAAAGTGGATTAGCATATGGGGCTAGAAATAAATCTGAATGTTACCTTCTAATTCTAAATTCAAACCCATGAGTCCATTATCAAAAGTTACTACATCAGCCACTTAAAGTTACTTTAAGGATCAACAGTCCCTGCACCCCACATAACAGATTGCAGTGTTAGTATTGTGGTAGTAATCAAGCCTACATTCATAGAAATACAGTGGCTTTCCCTGCTAAGTTACACATTAGTGGCATGAAGAACGGTGCAGACCTTACCAGTTACATAAAGTTTTCAAACATCATGAAAATGAGTGAGCTATAACTCACTTTCTCCTCTCCCTAATCAATGTTTTCACTTTTCCTCTGTGTTCACACATGAAGTAATGTCCCCACCAAGTTAATAAATTTCAGTTTTTGTTTTGTTTTGTTTTTTTTTTGGGGGGGGTGTTGTTGGTTGGTTTGTTTACTTTTGGGTTGGTTGGTTGGTTTTGTAGTGTTGGGTTTTTTTTACCTTTGAAAAGCCCTTTGATGCCTCCCATCTTTTTCACCATCTGTGCAAACTTAGTGTATTGGGTCAAAAGCTCCTGAACATCTCTGGTAGAAACACCTGAACCTCTTGCTACTCTTTGGATTCTTCCTGGCTGCTTACTGAAAACTTTGGCACCATCTGTACTGTCAAGTTCTGCAATTAGAATGTGGAAAAGAAAAATACATTGAGTTACTGACATTAAAAACTGTTACAGCTGGTAGCAAACCTGTTCTCCTAGTTGAGAATTTAGTTTTTAGCCAGAGAACAAAAAACCTAGTTTTAGAAGTGACAATGCAGAATTTTACATAAATAATTGAGACATTCTAGGAAGTAATGTTCTAGGAAGTAATACTAAAAAGCTGTTATCTTCCTATGTTAATCACCATGACAGAAAAAATTGTCTGAATAAATTATGTTCTCAGCATATGTGGTCTTAAGCCATATTAATGGGTTTAGCACAAGGGTAAGAGCATACTTCTGCAGGAGTTATGGGTGGATTAGAAACAACACTGGTCCAGAGACCAGGCTGTATCACCAAGTAAATCTCGTGGTGGGTAGGAAAAAAGACAGTAATGCCAGTTTAAAGATTAAGATAGATTTTTAATTTGCAAGTGTAGCATTAATAATTTAAGAACAGTTACAATATGAAAAGTAAAAATACATGAATTTCCAATTAAATGCTTCAAAATCCCACCTACCCTACACAAGACAGAGCAGCAACTGGCAGTCATCAAGATATCTCTAAATATTTAGACTTATTCGGATAGTTGGAGACATGCGTACTCCTTGCCATTTCTAAGAGTCTTAATTATTTCTCGTCATTTTCTGTAACAGTAGATGCTGTAATGTCTTTTTGTTTCCAAAAAGATCTCTAAATAAGCTTGTTCAACAATGGAGAAAGAAAAATGGTCCATGACATTTGTTTTACCTTGATCATTCATACTGTCCATTATAGTCATCAATTTCTTTAGCCTTGCCATTGATTCCTGTTCATTGCCTTTACTCATGAAGTCAGTTCCAAAACCAGGGATCATGCCCTTGTTTCAAAAATGAAAAACAAAAGCTGTATCAGAATAGGCAAAGCTAACTTTAATTAAGCAGCCAGAAATATAGATAGCAACTTTTAGTTCAGTAGTTATGTATTGCAGTAGACAAATTTCACCTTTTGAAAAACATATAGCACAGACTATAACACCAGTTTCAATGAAAAGTTATAAGTTTACAGAAGTTTGTCAAATATCAATGAAAATCTGACAAAATAAAATGATTTTGGGGATAACTAACCAAGATCTGACTGAATGGTCCCATTTTCATGATGTTTTGGAATTGTTCATACATATCTCTTAACGTAAATTGACCTAAAATACAACAACAACAAAAAAAAAGTTAGCAGAAATCACAGTAGCATTTTGGTCTTACTCTCCTTTCTCAATTATTCTTCATTTTTACAAGGTAAATACTATACTGCATAGATAAATGGATAAACAAACCTCTTCGCTACTAACATGGATAAACAGTTTAAGATGGCACATGCTGAACCGTTAAGCTAGTTATTCTGCAGTTACAGTCTGACAGACATCACTCAAAAAACACAACTCAGTTTACTTGCCTGCCATATGTACTAGAGAAAGAATAGCTATTCTTCACTGTGCACATGAGCAAGTTTTTTATGTCTACACATAACACAAATTAACTCAGTTGTCTCTGTCACAGAGAACCTGTCATGATTACATCACTGTAACACATCTGCTATTCAGGCCCTGGGAATAACTTACCATGTTTTAGCTTTTCTATGAGTGCTTCATTGTCATCCAACTTTAACTCATTTACTTTATCTATCAATCCTTCAATATCACCCATACCTGGAAAAGGAAAACAGCTCTGAAATTAACATTAAAAAAATTACACTTTGACTTTCCATTATCCAATTCAAAATGTCTTAAGTATAGTTGTACATAATACATACATACCAAGCAGCTTGCTGATGAAAGGCTGTGTTTTAAAGGGTTCAAAGTCATCTATGTGTTCTCCAGTTCCAATAAAAATAATAGGACTCTTTGTGGCAGCAACTCTGCAGTAAAATACATTTTATGAAATGGTCTCTCAAAAAACCATCCATGTTTTGTACCATCTATTAACATAATCAGCTAGGCATCCTCAACACTATCCATCCTCTCTGAAGTATCTTACTCCTCAATTATTATTAATGAAAAAAACATCCAGCATTTGGATGTATAGCTGACAGTAGTTAAAAAGATTTTTCTCTGATTAGTACTTTGTAAAATACAAACTCTGCTTTGAAAAAATCATCAACAGAAACAGAAGTTGTTTATTTTCTTTGCTGAGTTTAAGAAACTTGAGAGGAAAGAAATAAAAATACATCATCTCCAGTTTATCCTAATATTGTGAGGTCATATGACACAGGCATTGATTACATTTTCTTCAAGGTACCTCAAACAACAGACAGTCTTGTTTTCAACACAGGAAAAAAGCTTAGCCATAAGAAAACTGAGAACCTTTTCACCAGTCAATTACTGGCACTAGCTTTTAGATGAAACTCAGCTTCCAGTCCTCAGACAGTACAGAACAAATACAGCCGACTTAATGCATGACAACTAAAACAAGAGCAAAATAAAGATACCAAAAGCTTTAGGTTTCTATTACTATGCTATAAATAAAACAAAATACATATGGCAGTTCAAGAACTGTAACACTTCATATCGAAGTCAAACAGTGATGTAGTAAGTCAGTGTCAGTTAACATTGACTGTTTTGACACATCTCAGCTCCATACAAGCTGTGTCATTGAAACGCAGCTGGAACAATCATACAAGGCTGAAGATAAAATGTAGCATAGTCTAGTCAATAATCTGCCAAGATACAGCACATGGCAAGTCCAGTGAGAATGGAATTCAGGTAAGTATGACTGCAGACAACTTTTTACCAAGTTGCTGGACACTGGCAATCCAGAAGTTTGATTTGCATCACAGTTTTAAGGCCACTAGATATGACTAGGTAGAGGTTTTCCCCCTTTGGAAAAAACTCTCAGGCATTAAATAAGAAGCAAAACTCTTCAGGTAAGCTATATCTATTAAACCCCAATGTATCTTTTTGGAAAAATGCCTGATACACAATATGGAATTAATATTGCTTGATGCTGTTTTCAGAAGACAGAAGTCTGACATATAACAATATGCACTACTTTATTCAAAATACATCATAATATCTGATTCTGATGTTAAATATCAACTGGTGATCCTATCCATCAGAAGAAGGGTAAGCATCTAAGTGTTACCGACTTAAATCTCAGATTCTGTGCAATGTGACAGTGACTTTCACAGAACAGGTTTCTGTGAGACAATAAGGCATTTTCATGGCTGGCTGTGCATAGCCAGATGTTGGTCACTGTTATACCACAATACTTACGCACTAAGAGCTCCACCTCCTTTTGCATGTCCATCGAGCTTCGTAACAATAACAGAAGCTACATCTACTTTATCTTTGAAAGCCTTAGCTTGAGCTTCACAAGCTTGGCCAATGGAAGCATCCATCACATAAACAATGTTATCTGGTTGCTAGGAGAAATGAGATACACAAAATAATCGTTTCCTGCTTTACTGAAAAGTGTTCATGCATTATGTTCATGCATTCAGCAGCAGAACTTGCTGCAGTAACAGTATGTAAGGGCTGTGCAGTTTAAAACAGGACATTTTATGAACAATATTATCTAAGGACCATTTGAAAAACTGATACTGTATTACTACATGAAAGATTTATCTACAAGACAGAACATTACAATTTAATAGGTTTGTGCTTATTAGTTGTGTTTCAAGTGATTTTAGCCAGTATCTTGAGCCAATGAGCTAATTAGTATCTACAAGCAATTAATGGCTCAAATCGTCCATTCAGTTTTACATTAAGAGATTTAAGACATCATTCCTCTGAAAACAAGTTAGCCATTAGCAGGAATTCTGTGGGAAGTGTCATATTATCATGCAAGACCACAGAATCAAACAAATAGCCAGACTTTTTAAACTCATACAAGAAACACCAGCTTCATTTACATATCAAAACTGTTGAAAGTTATCCAATCATCTTCTCTGTTTTAAGACAATTACTTGTGACAATCACAGAAAGTTTTGTATTCATAGTTACAGGAAACCAGATCAGACTGGTTCTTTTATCTAGTTTTTCCACGCACAGAAACTGAAAAGTTAAAGCAAGAATGGCAGTCTAGTTATGTGCAAGAGTCCTTGAATTACAGATGGAAGAATTCAAACTGAAAAAATTATCACGTACTGGTCATTCAACCTTTGCTCATTCATACCTGTTTGTAATTTCTAATATAATCTAGTAATTAAAGCAAAATCTACACAGAACATTAGGACATAAAGATAAATCAATTGTAGTCAAATGACTATGACAGAAGTTACTATATTTCTCAGAACTACTCACTATGGCATTAGCAACTTGTAACATCTCTTCAAACAACGAGTCTTCTTGTTTGTGACGTCCACTTGTATCAACAATGATTATTTCAAAGTTTTCATTCTTAAATTTCTCAACACCTTCTGAGGCAATAATTACAGGATCCATTTCTGTGTAACTGATCAAAAAGAGAAACATCAAGTACTTATATGTGCAATTTTTTATTACCAAAGAAACTAATTTAAAATTTCATCACTTGACTATAAACTTGTTAACTATAAATGTATCTGGATTTCAAGAGGGAATTTCTCTTATGTCAAGCAAAAGTTGGTTAAAAATATGCCTTCTTAAGCCATTTACCCCTACTACATAGTGAACTGAAGTGCAAAGGACTGTCTGTCTCACCTGCTGGAAGCTGCACTAAGTTCTACTACCCCTTTCCTGAAATACAATTAAAGTGAGCACCTAGACAGTACACCTCCAGTGAAGCTTAGAGGAAAGTTATTTACTGCTTTATAAAAGCTATTTTAGTCCACCTCTGCCTCTACTTGACAAAAAAAAAAGCATCCAAAAATAATATCCTTTGATCTGTAAGATAATTCTTGAAAATCTGAATATGTCTGGTAGAAGTCTATGAATTGCTATACACAAAGGAGCAAATTATTCCTGGATGCCTGATCTCTTCTTACACTATCCCTACCTGCTAATCCTGGCAGTATACAGAATTAGGCAGAATTTTCATATGATTAGAGAAAATATAACTCAGAATATATTACTAAAACCTAATTTATTAGGCAACACTGGATGGGGCTTAGTGCAAGACGTTCAATAAGGAACAATACATCATTGGAGTTAAATCGTCCTCCAAACTGATTCTGAAAGATGCTTACCTCCCATAAAAGGGAATTCTTGCTTTTGTGGCATTCTGCTTTAACTGGTCAAAAGCACCTGTAAGACAGGTATAGTCAAGGGACTACTTAAAAAAAATTGTAAATATTACAGATAGAGAACCACATCATTAAAGTCTGTATTACCTGCTCTGTATGTGTCTGCACATATCAAACAGGTCTTCCAGCCTTTCCTCTGATAAAAGTATGCTAACTGTGAAAAGAAATCCAAAACAAGCAGTTACACCAAAGGTCCACTGATATGACACTGTGTAACAGCTTGTGAGTCACTGAAGTACACACACAGAAGACACAAAGGCAAGCCAGCCTTCCTATAACGGAGGCCACTGACTACAAGTATCAAATGTTAGCATGGCTGTTATTTAGAAAAGTATGTTATAAATAATTATTAATGGCAAGATGAAAACAGCAGCTTGACTCTGCTTCTGATTTCAGTTTCTGAGTTAGGAATGACTACAAATAACTCAAGTTCCCATTTTATGGACTCTTGGATTCTGCTGTTAATACTGCAAATTGGACTAGCATTTAGAAGCTACCCAAAACAATAAATCTTCAGTATCAAGAACCATACAGGCTACAACTTGCACAGCTCGTGGTTTCTGTACTTCCAGAGGAACAAAGATATTTCCGTTTGCAAGGACCTATTTTAGAGTGGTGGATAGAATCCTTAACTTTCTTGTAACACTCAGCTTCATTGGTACAACACGTGACTGACGTACGACACGTGACTGACCAAAGACAAACTTCCAAAATAAAGTTCACCTACAGAAGCACTAGGAAAGTATTCTGAAATCAGAGGAATTCATACATTCGGTATTGCCTACATGTGAACCTCAAAAGCAGATGACAAAAAAAGCAAGAAAGATGCATCTTTTTTCCACAGGATAATTTTTCCTTCCAGCTTGGAATGTACTGAGCTCTGTCTTGGGGTGGATGATGAGCAAGTTGAGAGCTTATGGTTTACGATAAAAGAGCAGACCAGTAAGGATGATGTTGTTGTGGATGTTTGCTACAGGCCGCCTGATCACACGGAACAAGTGGATGAGGCCTTCTACAGACAGCCTGAAGCAGCCTTGGAGTCACAGGCACTTAGGGGGGGACTTTAACTACCCTGACATCTGCTGGAGAAGCAGCACAGTGAAACACAAACAGTCCAGTTTGTGGATGACAACATCCTGTCACAAGTAGTAGAGGATCCCACAAGGAATGGTGTGCTGCTTGACCTTACACCAACAAACAGGGAAGGCCTTGTTGGAGATGTGAAGGTTGGAGGCAGCCTTGGCTGTAGTGACAGTGAGATTGTGGAGTTCAGTATTGGACAAGGAGGAAGCAGGGCAGCAAGTAAGATTACAACCATGGACTTCAGGAAAGGTAATTTTCACCTCTTCAGGGATCTTCTTGGAAGAATCCCATGGGAATGGGCCCTGCAGGGAAGAGGGGTTCAAGAGATTTGGTTGATATTAAAGGATCACTTCCTCCATGCTGAAGAAGGATGCATCCCGAAGAGCAAGAAATCAAGCAAACGGGGCAAGAGAGCTGCATGGATGAACAAAGAACTGCCATTACTCAAGCATAAGCAGGAACTACATAGAAGAAGGAAGTGGGGTCAGGCCAGTTGGAATGAATATAGAAGCTGTCAGAGTAACTAGAAATGAGACAAGGAAGGCCAAGGTTCATCTGGAATTAAGTCTGGCCAAGAATATCAAGGGTAACAAGAGGATAACAAAAGGACAACAAGCTGTCTGTGAGCCAGCAGTGTGCCATGTGTGCCCAGCAGTGTGCCCATGTGTGCCCAAGAAGGCCAATGATATCCTGGGATGCAGCAGGAAGAGCACTGCCAGCAGGTCGAGGGAGGTGATCATGCCCCTCTACTCAGCCCTGGTGAGGCCACATCTGGAATGCTCTATCCAGTTCTGGGCTCCTCAGTGTGAGAGACATGGAGCTCCTTGTTCAGCAGAGAGCCATGAACATGATTAATGGACTGGATTGTCTCTCTTACAAGGAAAGCCTGAGGGAGTTAGGCCTGTTCAGCCTGAAGAAGAGACAACTGAGAAGGGACCTTATTAATGACTGTAAGAATCTGCAGGGAGGGTGTCAAGAGGATGGAGCCAGGCTCTTCCCGGTGGTGCCAAGCAATAGGACAAGAAGCAACCTGCTAGAAACTGATGTACAGGAAGTTCCACCTGAATATGAGGAATAATTTCTTTACTGTATGGGTGACTGAGCACAGGAATAGATTGCCCAGAGAGGTTGTGGAGTCTCCCTCACTTGAGATATTCAAGAACCGTCTGCACACAGTGCTGTGCTATGTGCTTTAAGATGATCTCCCTGAGCAGGGAGATTGAACCAGATGACCCACTGTGGTCCCTTCCACTCCTACCTATTCTATGATATGTTGATTCTTAGCATTCTTTTTTAGCCTTAAAAAAATACAAATGTAAATTTCCTCAATGAATCTGGGGCTGGAAAAAGTTTCACACCACACACTATACTTAACTGAGGTATCTAATACAAAAGTCAAATTCCAGTGGCTTGCCTAAATAATTAATGGAGTGAGATAGGTTCCATTCATAGTACTAGCCTTTAACCTAGAAAGAGAACTATAGTGTCATGGTTTAACTCCAGATGGCAACTAAATGAGGAAAAATAGAAAGAATCTTTCTTATCCATATACAGTATTGTTTCATCAAGGGTTTAGTTCAAAAATTTTTGAAAGAAGTCCTAAAACCATTTGTCCCAAAAGAATATTACTTTGTCCATTCCTCTCATCTCAGGAACCCTTCTGCAAAAATATCTCTACCTTTTAGTGAGTTAGCATTTTGCTACTAAGAGAAATAGCATAGATCACAAGCAAACCCTACCTTAGGAGTCCAATGACCACCACCTTCCCCAAGGAAAAAACAAACCAAACCAACAAACAAACACAAAACGAAACCAAATCAAACAAACAAAAAACCCAAACCCCATGCAAATAGATTCACTGCACATTACCTTTGAACAAGTTGTTGTTTTACCGCTTCCTTGCAAACCGACAAACATTATAATATTCTGTTTTCCTTTGGTAGGTGTCCATGCTTTGACACCAGGATCTACAAGCTAAAGAACAAAGTTTAACATATGTAGCAAAACCAAATTTCAAAAGCACAGAGAGTTGGTATCATGCTAGGTGCCTGGTTTCATATTCAATGGGGCAAAACAATTTTTGCATATTTAGTATTAATTTTGCTTAGGTTCTTGCTGATTTACAGTGAACAGCAACAGCCCATGGAAGATATCTACTGTTATGCATAATAATTCTGCAAGAGTAACAGTGTTAAGCCACCAAGCCCCACAGTCAGGGTGGCCCGTGTAGGTGGCACAAGTGTAACAACCAACACAGAAACAGGATCTCCACCCCACCCTGACTGCTAAGGATGAGTTTCTTCCCGTGAGAATCCCACAGCACAGAAGGCTTTTTAGGATTGCTGCCTCACTTCTGAAACGAGTAGAAGGTACATACATTCCTGAGAGACGTCATATGGCTGGGTATAGACTAGCAAAACAAAAGATTACACTGATAACTGGAAGGAGGGTAGAAAACGGATACCCAGGTGCTGATTTGACCAAGCAGGTAAATTAATGAGAAATGTTGCCATGAACTGCTAGGTTGTCATTTAACACTTTTTCAAAGGCTCATAAGTAGTCTGAACAAATCTTCATTAGGGTAGCAAAGGTGTGTTCTGGGACAACCAAAGACAGCCCAGAAGCTAGCAGTACTTTATTCTTCGTCTTTACATTTCAATTGAAGAGTAAGAACAGTTGAACTTAAAGCTTAAACTGAAGTTAGCTTGAGAAATGTCCAGAAAGTAGTTTCAATTAGAATACTACTGTTTGCAATAGGAAGAAGCCTTACAACAGAAAGCATAACTGCAGGTACCACATAACCACCTAAAAGCTTGGCTTGCTACTGGACTGCTTCCATAGCCAAGGCTGTACAAGAAAAGTGACGCAATGCAGAATTTTGAAGTCCTACCTTAACAAGCTCCTTAAAGACGGCATGCTGAATCATTTTCCTTTTGTTAAGGCCAGATGCCATTTCTTCAAGATCAATTGCAGACCTGAATTTAAGAAAACCATGAAACACTAGCATAACTTAAAGCATTGCTTAAACCTAGTAATAAACAAAGTTTTTGTAATAAACAAAGTTTTTGCAACTGCAGCATCATCCTGATTTGAGTTGTCAGATAAAATGTACTTAAGTGACATGCATTGGAGACACTTCTGTACAGAGAATAAAAACGGGTTTCTAAAATACTTGCATCTTTCAGACTTGCATTTACTTGAATTACACATCTGAAAACAGGGAAGGTAACAGTACTAGTCACATACACAGATCTATTTATAGGCAGCACAGAACACGTGAAGATGAAGTGTCTAGGAAGTAATGAAGAACTTGTTTATCAGACAACTCAGCTGATGAGAGCAACAGTTTTTTGAAATAAGCCTGTAACAGCAGTAAATGGCTAAACTTGATGAAAATTCTTTTAATGAAACTTGCTAAATGTTTAGTGCAAACTGCATTTTCCTGTTAAAGGTAAAGTGGGTGTGTCTAAAAAATATAAAGTTATAAATTAGTTATTCTTCTGTAACCTCAAATTACAACTTTTACAAACATCAAAAGTTATATACATTCTGATTATTTCACTTACTTGACATTTTCTCTAAGTTGCTTCACAAGTTTGATATTAACATCAGCTTCCAGTAATGCTGTACATACTTCTTTTAACATAGCATTTAAAACCTTTGGAGTATAAAAGAAAAATTGTTTTACAATACACAGGATTAACCACCACAAAAAAAGTCTGTGCATTTGTTCCTACATAAATAAAATTTAAATGTGAAAGGTAATAATGGAAGAGAAGGATTCTCAATTGTAACAACTGCAAATGATATAAAATAATAACAACAGAACACTTCCTATTGCTCTAAGGCCAACAGCCACTCATATGGTAGCAAGACTTTCTAAACTTCCCAATGGGTACTCAGAGAATACACCAAAAAATCTCATATCACACCACCAGCTCTGTAAATACAAGTATGCCTTAAATGCAAGATGGACACCCTGCTATCTGCATTTTCAAAAACTGGACTGCTGCTCTGGTTGTATTTCTTGTAGGCAAACAGGTGCCTCGGTTAGAAACCCAGTTTATTAGTTGTAAGATTTTTCAAAGTGAAAAGTCTTGAACAGAAAAATTTTTTTGACAGTAACATCTACATAAAAGGCCTCATTTGCACATCTTGAGCTCTTGGAGGATAAAAGTTTCTACTGCTATATACTGGGCTGTATTTGATTCAGTTAAGGATTTGTTGTCTCCCAGCTGCCAATATGTTAAAACCTTTCCTCTATGCACAAGTTCCAACCCTACAGCTCTCAATAAGCCTACCTTTTAGTTACTTAAAGCCACCTGTTTGTCCATCTGAAAACAGTTTCTTACAATTTATTTACTCAGAGGCACATTTAAACCATCACATTAGTTAGTTTGCCATCTTGATTTTCAGTCCTATAACAGAATACACCTAGCTATAATTTCAAACTCTTAATTACAAAAAATACAGACTATACCAACTGAAACAAATGTCCAGAACCTGGCACACACTGGCTTGAATATAAAGGCAGCAAACAACACACTCCTCAAATTTCAGGCAGCACAGCTTACATTGAAAGCTATTTGTTCTTCCACATTTCAGCTTCTACCAGCCTCGTTCACATCTGCATAGTCTGGCTGCACAGACAGCCATAAATCAGAGCAGGTGCCTACCTTCCACCCAACCTTTGGTACGTGCCTCCTCTGGCATTATCTCCACGGAATATTAATCTCCCTAAGTACAGCCACCACGCTCAAGGACCCTTTGACCACAGGACCCACTATGTCTGAGATGATTATCCATGTATAAATCTAGTTTTAAGTTCTGGCAGTGCTCTCAGGGGGTTAAAACTTCCAGCAGAAATTCTACTAGAAGGAAGAAAAGAGCCTCCAGATAACATCAGCCTACTTCAAGCTTTTCATCAGCCTGAGAGAACTTTTTCTCAGAACTTTTCAAGTGTTAGTGCACACTACTTACCTCCTCATTGATAATTGTAGCATTGCTCAGGGAGCGCAATGCTGAAGTTATTTTTCTTCCAAGATCAGCGAGAACCATTTTGGCGGCTTCAAGTACAACTCAGAAGAATCTGGAAAACAATTTAAGAAAAATCAAGTCACACCATCACAAATTAATTATTCCAGGAACTTTCAGGTAAAGATTCCTGCTTTGCATTCCAGAAAGTGCATAAGTTTTACTTTTTAGTTATTTTTAGGAAACACTGGCCTGAAGCTAATTTTAGGCTATCCTGATGGCCTACTTAAAAACAGAGATACCACACTTCAATTAGGAAGCACTTCACCGTGTAGAATAAGTGCATTGAATTCACCAGGAAAAAACAGTTCAGACAGACTTCCAGAAAGAACACTACCCGCTTTTTATCTTCTTGTCAGCAATATGCTACATGACAGAATAAAATCAAGCAGGATAGCTTAGAAACTCTGCATCCTGCAAAGCTAGTATGACCAGAAGCAGGATATTTTGCTAGCAAAATTGAACATTATTTACTGGTTGCATTTTATCTAGCTTCCAATAAATCAAACTGAATTTCCCATTTTAGTAACCCTACAAACATACTTGCATTTTAATAAGCAAAATTCACATTGTAGTTTTTAATGGATTTATTGGAAAAACAGATTGTTTTTGTTCACTACAGACACAAATCTCACATATAAGTATACCACAACTTCCAGTTAAGAAACCATAAAAAGTTAATTTCTGAAGGGTATGAATATTCAGGTCAACATGTTAAACCATTCCACCTCCTATATACCCCCCCAGATATATTCCAAAAGAGCTAAAACAAGTCACCCATGTAAGCCAATCTCCTGATTGTTTTGTCTAATTGAGAGTTACTATTGTTACAAAGCTGGCAGGTTAAACCAACAACAAAACCCTAAAATCAACTGCCAGCCTAACCACCCCCCCCAATACTGAGGCCACAATGCAGAACAAAGTCTTCAGGAGCTTCAAAAGATGTAGGATAAATAAATCCAAGGTAAGTACAGGAGTTCGGTATAGCAAATGATGTGAATAAATACATTTACACATTTTAGATTTAATGTACATTGTATGTACAAGCAATTCCAAAGTGATATCAATTACCACGCCATCTCAATATTCATTAAAAAAATTAGTTTATGCTTCCTAAGGACCTCTACCCATAGAGTATTTGCAGATCAGTACATTAACAGGTATGGATGTTCACCTTCCTAGATTGCTGAAAGAGGACTTCATGTTATCTGAAGGGGTAAAACTCCTAGGTTTCCTTCCTTACAAGGCATACAAGTCACATTATTGCACCATAATTCTAAAATAACATTATCATCAATATGATCTATCAAAGGGTCTCAGCAAAACAGATGTTCAAAACATTTTTCAAGTTCGTTTCCTATGAAAATCACAATAATTCAAAAATAAAACCCTTTAAAAATAGCATTGCAACTCAGTAAGCTTTGAGCTGCTAAAACTGCAGCCACAGACAAAACTTAACTACAATACTTGGACATAACAGCTAAGAAATTTGATAGGATGACCAACATACAGAAGCCATGTGACCGCTCAGTATTTAAAATTAGTTTCCAGAGTTCTACGGGTCTCTAAATACAGAAAGTTAATTGTGTCCTAGGATACAAATGTTTCCTCTGCAGAATTCCAAAAGCTTCTTCGAACAGCCTTACAATAGGAATAATGCAAATACTTTGCTAAGGAGATGAGTTTAAGTATTTTCATATCAACTGCTCTCGCTAGCACATTAAGAAATCATAAGCCATCAAAATTACTAAGGAGTGCCAAGTACAGAAATTAATAGAGCTTGTCACACACAGTCCATCCCAGTTGAGAGCCACACTCCCGACAACTGCTTGGGTGGGCAGGCAGCCAGGAGGGCATTAGCAGTGACTGCAATGCAGAACATGGATATGCTGAGCATCCGTAGTTCTGGAGAGCTGAGCTTTAATGCAGCATCCCACAAACACTCTGAGCAGGGTTAAACCCGGCAGGGCCCCCCAAGAGGCCAGGCTGCAGCGAGCAGATCTCTGCTGAGCTCAGCTCTGCACAGTCTGAGCCACCTGGGCACCTCCACACTGAGCTGCCAGGACATCCTTCTGCTCCATGGAGTGCCAGGACTCTGCTTCTGCCGGGAACAGGCATTTCAGGAACCAAGGGGCAGCAGAACTAGGGAGGGGTTTATTAGGTCTAAGAAAACCAGCAATGAAGCAACTCTGAAGGGACAGACTGCCTACCGCTGCTCAGCCCCCCAGCATAAACCTAAATAAATCTGCCTAACTAATCTAGCAGTACTCTTTTATGTAAAGGATTTTAAAAAGCAAAAAACTCTAAAATGCAAGAGCTGTTTAAACAGCTGTTTAAAAGATAGCAAGCAGAAGAGACATTTACTTAAAGTCTGTACAATAAAGTTACACTAAATGTACACTTACATGGATTAGACCAATCTCAAATCAAATACTGCAAGGGAGCAGCAGCTGTTTCACAGGTGCGAATGGCTGGAGCTGCTGCAGCGTCACTCAACCTTAGATTACGAGTTTCCACCTTCAAAAGTTACCCGGCAAAGGATAGGAAGGCGCCCCCGGGACGGCAGCGGGGGACCAGCTGTCTCGCTTATGGCCCAACGCCCTCGTTTTCAAAGGAAAGGAGAGAGAAGCGAAGGCACAGTCTTGGATACGTGCCCGACCGCTGCCTTCTCCGCGGGCACCCGGGCTGGCCACAAACAGCTACCGGGCCCTGCCGGGCGAGCCCCATCCCAGTGATTCGGACAGCAAGGACTGATCCGGGAGGCCCAGAACTGCTCCCATCGAGCTCTGGTGGACCGAGGGCCCTGAGCGCCCCGTGCTGCCGCCCGTCCAGTCCTGGGGCCAGGAGGGCCCGGTGCCCACCTTCCGTCCCCGCTGCGCCCCGAGAAACCGCCGCCAGTCGCGGGCCCGCTGACGCGACAGCTGCGAGCACTCACCGTGCGCGCGGCGCAGGGCCCGCGGGCAGAGCCGCGCCCAGCCCAGCCCGGCCCGGCCCGGCCTGGCCCGCCCGGCGCTGCCACCGGGGCGAGGCCGCCCTGCGAGACGCTGCTGACTCTGCTGTCGCCGCTGGAGCCGCGCGGAGCTGCCGCCGGCAGGGAAACGTCAGCACTGGCCCTCGCCTCGCGGGCCGCGCGTGTTTCCGCTTCCGGGGCGCGCGCCACCGCGGGCCCCTTAAGGTGGCTCTGTGTAAACGTCCCTCCAGAGCCCGGCACAGCCCCGCGGCACTGCTGGGAACCGCCTTAAGGGAGGAAGGGGGTGGTGCGCGCTGGGCGAGGGGGTGGGGCCTAGAGCGGCGCACGCGCCGGGGGAGTGCCCCCTACGGGCAAGCCGAGCATGCGCAAAAGGCCCTTTCCGGGCGGTGTCGCCTTGCGCACGCGCACTGGCAGTGTCGCTGTCGCCCCCCCGCGGCCATGGAGCTGGAGGCTGCGCGGCACGCGGTGCTCGCGGCCGTGCGGGGCACGCGCGCGGCCGACCTGCCCCGCCTGCTGCACTGGATGCGTCACTCCCGTAAGCGCCGCGCCCAGCGGGGCGCCCGGCGGCTGCTGGGGCGGGGGCGGGCGGAGCGCCCCGGGGCGGGGGGCGCCGGGCGCCGTGCCCGAGGCGGGGCGCCGCTCCCCGCGCAAGCGTCTGGGCCTGCTGGGACGCGGGACGCTCGGGACACCGGCGGGCACCGGCCGGGCCGCGGCGCTCGAGGAGGCCGGAGCGGCGCCCGCCCGGCCCCTCCCGGTCTGCGGCGCTGCTGCCCCCGCGGCCGGGCCCCGGTCGCACCCTCCGCTTTGTGCCGAGCGGTGCCCAGGGCCGTGCCAGGGGCCGGCGGCGCTGCGGGGCGGGCCCGGCGTGACCCCCGAGCCCCGCGGCGTTACGGGCCGTGCGGAGCCACCGTGCCTGTGCCGCGCCTACAAGGCTTGGCTTGTTCAGCTCCACACGTGTTCACAGCAGCCTTTCACAAGCTTGGAAGTAGCGGTTTGAGCTCATTTACAAACACTGCTTTCCTTATTTGATGTCATCTGAAATTAACACAGCTTTCTGGTAGCTTTCTTGTTTGTGCCTTGATGTAATTTCATCAACGTTCTGCAATCGAGCATCTTGTGGCAGATGAAGAAGGGAAATGTGGGTCAGTGCACAAGCTGTTAATTTGCTGCTGAACCAAAGAATGACACGGAAAACCCCAGTATAGGCAGCGCACTAAAGCTATAGGCACAAAGCGCCGTGCTGAATAAACTGACTAAATGCTGCTTAGTCTCAGGGTATAGGTGCATTTTGCCATTGCACATAGAAATATCAAAGGCCTCTCCGGTCCTTTGATCCAGTCTCAAGCATCCAGTATGTGTGTGTCCTGTTTATCAATTATTGCCTGCTGGGACAGTTAACCCTGATGATCACGCGTTGGAGAAATTCATCATATGATACATTACTTCCCCAAGTCATGCCCTGCCGTGCCAGGGTTATGCTTCCTGTTCAGGTCTTTTTCTCCCGCGCTTCCACTTTAGGGGAGGAAACACCTTCATAAGCAAACGGACGGGCACTGTGGTACAAAGGCCAGCTATGGCACTAAGTAGTTGTCCAGCTGTCCAGGTACTTGGAACTGCAAACTCACTGTTGCCTTGTGGTTTGCGGCTCCCACGGCCACTCACGTGGAGAGGCAGGAGAGATCCTTCTCGAGCGGAGTGGGCCCTCTGCTGGATTTACAGGAAGGGAATCAATTGGGAAAAGAGTTTCCCATCCGTGATGGGCACACAACCCTCCCACCCAAAGGGGTTCTTTCCTAGCAGAGACATTGCCAGATGTTTCAGTGCATCTGTGAGTCAGCCTTCATGACTAGAGCAGGGATGAGACTCCCTAAGACCTGAACGCTTAATTTTGATGGAAGTAGTTAGTGTTAATTGTAAATAAACATTGTTATTTTCTGTGTGTATGGATGTGCACACACATATGTATATCTATACATATGTATATGTCTATGTTTATAGACACAATGCTAGAGCAATCTGCTGTAAGCAGTACTTCATCCCTTCATCTTTGAGTCCTTGTCTGAATGCAATAGCGTGCTCTGCTTGCTAAACAGTGCTTGGTTTACTGTAAATAATGTTGTTAGAGATTCAATATGCTCCAATATAAAAAAATCTCATGGGATTTCATATGCAATTGTTCATATTGCTTCTTCACTTAACAAAAATCATCACAGCTCCTATAAACTGTTATTAGTTTGGGTGATGTGCACATATGGCTTTCTCAGCTTCCTGACTCCTTTACAAATACAGTAAAGCATATGGGAACTTACTAGTGAAACTTGAAAATGCTGAACTGTTTCAGGTAGGAATCTAGTACTTATTATTTTCTCTGCTTTGATTCTATTATGGTGCATTTTTAGCCAATGGCATAGTTTATGTAGACTTTCCAAAATCCCTTGTCAATGAATACATTTCAAATTTTTTTTTATGCTGTAGCTTCCAAAATTTATCATAGTTTCTGTGAAAGATAATATGCTGTGGTTTCTAGCATTTATTAGCTCATGATCTCTTAAATGTTTTTTCTGAATTTTAGTGATCTAGATCTGTGCCTAGGTCTTTCAGTGAAAGGAAACATATTTTTTCTTCATATTTACTCTTCATAATTAAGATACAAGCTAAAGTGTAGATCAGCTTCCAAATTTTGAACTACTTTGTGTGTGATACATCTTATGTCCTTCTATTGTTTCTTACATTGTTTGCATCAATAGTGATTGCTGCTGCTTCACTATGCACATCATCTTTAAGTAACATAATTAGCTTTGCAGTTGTCATTCAACGTTTTTTCAACTCATATTCTGCAGATCAAAGGACAGAGTGGACAGAATATATAGGGCAATCAGAATCAAGCAGCTGAACTAATTAAAATTTCATCTCTGTAGTGTCCTTGACAGGCCATCTTCAAAATCTTTTTTGCTTTAAGATTCTTTCTTTACAGGCTTGTGCTCTGATAATATTTTATAGTAATTTTGTCTTTCAGAAAAAAAAGTTCACTGTTAATATCCTGGTTGGATGCTATTAATTAATATTCTGAGAAATTAAGTTGCATTTTAGACATCTGCATCTTTGGCATTTGCTTACACTGTATTTTGTGAAGTGCTGATGCAGTATAAAATTATAGGTAACTCTGTTTGTTCCCAGGTGTGTCATTTGGGACATGTGACTTAGGCTAATTTTATTTCCCAGATTACAACATTTGTGGAGAAATTTAGAGTCTATAGAATTTGGTCTCATGCTACTGCTTGTAGACGTTACCAGTTGCTGAACCTATTGATTATGATGTTTTAAGGAAAAGTATTAATGTTTGCCCAATTCTCGTGCTCTCTTGAGGTGCTGCAGTCTCCCTCTCTAACATAGATGTATGTTTACATATAGGTATATGGTAGAGGAGAGGGAATTAGAAAGCTTTATGCCTATCTATAAGAACTTTTCATCGTTAGAACAATTAGGATCTGTTTCATTGCCTCTTTGGGGCATGAACCTGTTCCTGTTTGTCCAGTCTACTTTGTCTGAATGGTTGTGTTTATTTCCAGTTTTCTTTTTTGTCACTCTGATGAGTACAGGACTGGAGTACAAGAGAAATATCTCTCCCTTACTGCTTTTATTTGCTTACAGCATTGAACAGTAAGTGAGCAGAGGCATTGTCCTACAGGTCGCATTCCTTCAGCCTTTTTGCAGTTTTCTCAGAGATGCAAATATTTTGGGTGACGTTCCCAACACAACACTCTTGATGATGCTTCTTTTTGTATTGTTTCTCTGAGCTGCTTCTTTGGCTGCATCCTTGACAGTAACTTTTACTGTGGGGTGTTTTTCCCCCCCTCAGAATTGTTGCATTTGAATAATTATACTGCCCATTATAATGCCTAGATAGTGCTGTGATAATTAATACTGATTGGACTGAGGATAGTGAGGAGCTGGTAGGGGTTTCTGCTGCTGTACCCTGAATACAGCTAGGGAATATGGTGTTCTCTCTGTGCAGAGAGAAAACTTGTTTCATAGGAGATGTTAAAATGTTACCAGGTCTCTGTGCCACACAAAAATAAAAGCCTAGTCTTTGGCAATACAGATGTAGGAAAGAAACAAACCTCTGATGAACAGAAGAAAAAAAGTTGTAGGGATGGGGAGATAATATTCTGAATGAAAACTAGGATAGGATAAAAGTAAACAAAAATGGTATTTTCACAGAAAAATAGTTTTCCTGTGGTAAAAGGGTTCCCCCGCCTTCCTCTACTGCATCCTGTTCCTGTTTCTGTCACAATGTTGATCTTATAGTTTTACCTCTAACTTAGGAGGACTGGGCATGATTCCAGTGTTAGCTATAGTCAGGCTTTTTTTCCTCCCTCACACCTGTCTCTCAAATCAAGTGTACATGCATCCTGAGAGTTAAGCTCTGTATAAAGTGGTTGCCCTTTAGGATTAGTGTTGTTGCAAAGACAGCCTTATTTATCACTTTTACTTGATTAGTGTTCCTCATAATAGCGATGCTTCAGTCTCTTAATCATCTTTATAGCCCTTTAACTTGGTTAGTGTTTTCTGACTCGCATGCTGAATGCATGGAATGTTATTGAGAAACTTTTCCATGGAAGAGACAAATTCCTTAATAATAAAGAGAGTTATCTTATCTAAAGTAAAGACTCTTACATATTTTGAACAGAGAGAATGTTGAACACGTTCTCATTCCAATGATTTCTGACAAACTTTCCTTAGTAATTACAGGAATGTAAGTGTATGCAAGATTCTATTAATTTTTTTCTTTGTATGAATGCAAAATAAAATAACTAGTCATGCTGCTTTTTTTTCTTTTTTTTCCCCTCTTTTGGGGTATTGTGAATTTTAGAAATTCCAAATCTTTATATGTGATGGAAGAAGACTGTTTTAAAGCAGCTGCTTAGCAACATTGCTTTGCTGTTTCACAATCAGCCAGCTCTTCCCACACACTGCAGTGAAATGTATGTCATTTCACGGTGACTTGTATTCCAGCTTTTCTTTTGACTTAGTCTTAGATCTCAAAGAAAATTAAATAATAAGAGTTGGAAAGAAGAACAGGAACCTTTGGTGTCTTAACTTTTTTATAATAGGATGATTAATGCCTTAATATCCTTCTGCAATAACCATGTTCCAGAAGTTCTGGCTAAGAAAACCTGGGTGAAGCCCAACAGCTAATTCAAACCACTTGGGGAAACCCCACTGAAGATCCCCCTCAGTAAGGTCCCAGCATTTGATGTATAGCTTCTGTAAGAATTTGTGCATAGTCATATTCCCACTCGCACCTCCACTGCCCAAACTTTTAAGAATCTTCAGCATCAGAAGAGGTTGCATTTGGTACAACAAATGGGTTCTGGAGGAGAAAACCAGTGAAAGCAGAACTGATTAAGCTATCTGTATACATGAACAGAGAAAAGGAAATCGGAGAAAGTAAATACAGGAATACAAATTTCGAGATTGAAGTCACCAAACCATTCTGTTTATTGGCAACTACTGAACGCTTTTGCTGTACTTAGCACCTTAATGCAGATTACAAAGCCTGTCTGTTACAAAGTTAATGTCAGTGAAGCACAGATAAGGTGATAAGATCCTTTATGCTTTTTGTGTTCTGTTGTGGGATGTAAAATAGATTAAGAAATATTTTTTCAGCGGGACTAAAACTGACTGTTCTACAACTAAATTTTTACTTTTTTTTTGGTCATGTAACAGTGTAATAAAACAATTTTACAAACTTTTTCCAATCTATGCATTTCATTAGAAACTTTTAAATATAAAGCCAAGATTTTAAAGTGATGTACTGGTCTGAATTGCTGATTATTCATACAGTACTCAAAATATTCAGTATCAAAAGTATTACTCAAAATAATAATTGAATAATAAATCATTGCAAATCTAAGTTAAGGAGAAACAACATATAATTAAGTACAAATAATGTTTTTTCTTGTGGATTTACTTGTACTGGGAGCAAACCAGTACAGCAACCAAGAGGCTGGCATACAATTTAGTCTTGTGACTTGAAAGTTGAGGGCAGTCAGTGCTTTAGGTTCAGGCTTTTAACAGGCAATGAGGGAGAAGTATCTGACAAAATTAACCTAACTGGACTATGGAGGATGTGCTGCTTTAGTAGTGTTCTGCATGCAGAGAAGAAACTTCTCATCATACTTTTAGGAACAGACCAAGTTTGTACTGCATTTTCAATTATGTACTTTATTATCTAGGCATTAGCATGTTCTCAGACCTGCTAGGTAAAGTTATCAAATGATATTTTCACAAAACAAGAAGAGGAAACAGTACAGGAAAAAACTTGACTCTTTTAATGATTCCTGACTATTGTCACTGCAAGTGAAACTGAAGTGCAATGAGTATATGTAAAAAGAATGAAAACTTGGGGTTCTGCAATGGGAGAAGTAGAGTATTTGTTTTTTTGTGTGTGTGCCTGTGAAAAAGCAATTTAGTACAGGCCTTCATATGTAACATTACGTTGTCACATTATTCCACTATTCTGTTTGATAAAGTAAAATGGGATGTTACCTGTGAATCATCAGCTTTGGGAATAGGCATTAATTTGCTTTGTTGTGACAAATGATACTGATGTGAGAGAGATCTCAAGAATACCAAGTACTTCTAAGTTGTTGGTCACTGAAACTTAATAGTGGTGGGGAAAACTAGTGATTGTAAAGTAGGTATGTGACTTACCTTGTTTAAAATTTAACTTTAAAGCTTCTTTCAGTTAATCAATGTAAAAGACTCAGAGAACTAATGAAATAAGTTCTGGTTATATTTCTATTCAAAAACCCAATTACTTTCTACCAATAGCTGAGTATGCTTAGGGTTAGAAATAATATTTAGAGTTCCTGAAGTACTTGGTATACTGAGGTCACATTTTGCTTCTCAAATTGTTTAGCCAAAAAAGGCAATAGTAAAGCTTTAGAGATGTGGTACTTCCTTCCTGACTTGTTCAGTATTATTAAAACACACAGAATTATTAAATTAAACTCGTTTTAAGTTACATGGGTGTTAATATTTGCTTTTTACTTCAGTGAGTCTGCGTATATATCTAGAAGACCATAAGGTGCTTGCTGTAATGGTTGCCTTTGCTAAATCCTCTTCCTTCCATATGACGTGTAATGTTCTGTTGTCATTTGGAAATTGTACTCGTCTTCAATCATGTATTTTGCAGTGCCAGGATGTTCAGATGTTGATATAGTGGTGCTGTATCTGGTGTAAGGCTTTGTGATATTCTCTTAGCTTGTGTAGAAAGGCTGAGTAGGACCAGGGTGTTAATGAGGCTTTTTGCAATGTGCTAATTAAATTTTATAAATGCACGTTGAATAGATCCAGTGGAACCAGTTTTTGAAGTAAAATACAAACACTGTGCACTCAGACTTCCTCCATAAACAAATGATTGTGATTCATCCTGTAGTGTTTCATGAACTGTACATTTCCTGGTTAGTTGTCTGTTCAATGAACATGGGTTGGCTTGCAGAATCTCCATTTCATATATATATAACAGGCATTAAAACGGTATCAAAAATAGTTTTCTATTTTTGTTTCTTCTTTGAAGATTCTTTGTAAGGGGATGCTGAGATTCTCAAGAGTGAACAGTTTGTTAAGCACAGGGGTGGAGTTGATAAAACTGTAGCAGCAGAGGCAGAGATGTGTATTTTCATATTTGGCACCCGTGTTTCCTACTTCATGGCAATCTACAAATATTTACATACTGCAAAAGTAAATGAGTTATTGTAGTAGCTGTTGCTGTTTCTTGCGTTGACAGGAACGAGGCAACTCTCTGCATCAGAGTTCACTCACAGACTCTACACGCAAGTGTGGAGTGTTGCATATGCAGCTTCTGCTACAGCTGCCATTTTGTCATCTCAGAAGGAGTGTGTTCAGACCTCCTTCTCCTTTTTTGTTCCTGCATGTTACGCTTTACAGTCTTAACTGAAAGTTGAAAAGGAGCATTTCCATTTGTCATTTGTTTTTCAGTGTCGGTGTTTCAACAGTTTTTCGTTTGAGCTGCATATGTGTTGTAAGATTTTCCCTAGGACCTGTGTCATACAGAACATACAAGAACTTGTGTGTGTCATACTTTGTTTCATAAGAAGAGCTCAGAGGGCCCCATGTACGATGGTCAGTGTTGTGACAGGTATTGCATAAACCAAAGTCAAGGCAGGGAAGGAGTATTCTGGATTAGAGGAGGATGAATGTGCTACCTGTCTCCCACTGAAGGTATCCATTTCTCTACTGTAGAGCTGGGACACTGAATGGTCTGGAGAGCTGTCTGCCACTAATGTTGACCAGGAAAGGTCACATAGACCATGAGGGAGCAGATCCTATTGACGCACTAGCTCTCGGAAGAAGAGAGCTGAAGTTCTGCATTCATCCAGTGTGATATGGCAGGCCTGGTGGTCTAGGAACACTTTCTGCATTTCATTAAACGCTGTATATGAATTTGATACTCTTAACAGGCAGTATAACAGCTGGATGAGCTCTCTTGCATAGTAATAGTATTGTTTTAAAGCAAGCACCAGATGTAGGGGCTTATTGCCCACAGGCACTGATGTGTACAGCTGCTAATATCAGCTTTCTGCTCTCTTGTTCTGTCTGTAGCACGATTTTTCCTCTTGCTTCCTCAGATGTTATCCTTATCCACCTCAGCAAACTGGCGCCTCTGCACTCTGAGGGTGTCTTGTGGTGCTGATGGTCCCAGTTAAGCTACAGTTAGATTTGCCGCCTTCCCACGATATCTGGGTTTATTTTCTGTGCTTTGTCATATCCATAGAAATCTTCCCTGAGCTGATCAGAAAAATCACTCACTGCTTCTGGGATGTTCATAACAAAATTGTAAGTTGTTGGATGACCATGAGTTTAACAGGATGGGTGCTCATTAGAGATTTCAAAGTAAAATGCTGACAAACTGGAGATGCTTCATTGCACCTGTTGTGTCTCTATCCCTTCCCAAAGTCTGCGTCTGTGTAGGAGGTCAGATTCTGGAGAACTTAGCTGTGAGTGCCTTGGAACAGTGAATTGTCTTCCTGTCGTATAACAACTGCCAATGGTAATGGCCCATCAGGGCCTTGGAGCATTACTGCTGTATATTAAATAAAATATAACCCAAATATATCTTAAGGGAATACAGGTAATTTAAGGTTTCTGGTGCTTATTATGGAGGATTCAGGATTATTTGTTGGAGTTCATTTTGAGACATGTTGAGAAAAAAACATTTACATTTGCACTCTTAAGAAAGTGTCTTGCACCAATGAATGAGGGTTTCTTTAATCATATTGTTCTCACTCCAGTGCTTCAGTAAAAAGCATTTCAGAAGCATTTCATAGTTAAAAGCTTGGCTAGTCTCTCTTTCTTATACTAGCCTTAAAATTTCTCACTGTTTTTAGCATTTCCTGTGATACACAGGGAAGACGAAGTATATTAGTACAGAGAAACTTGTAGCATGTTCTATAGATTTATTTTGAACCTGCTTGCCATCAAACGTTTCTGTACTAGTGTTCCCACCTGGAACAGCAATGCTAGCAAACATTATCTTTTTTTAAAACACCTGTAAAAGCTGTCAGATTTTCTTTTCGTGAGTGATGGAAGTGTTATGTAAAAAGCACATTCACTGCCCAATATGGTGGCAGTCTAAATAGAGCAAGAAACAAACCAGAAGGTGTGGGAAAGAGAGGACATATATGTCTGTTCTTAGACAAGAATTAATAGATGGGTTTGGTATATTTTTTCAGGATTAGATTTGTGATTGCTTTTTGTTGTTGTTTTTTGTTTCCTTTACAGGTATGTAGTTTTGACCTGAGATGTGCCTTAATTTAGAACCAATCCAGCATCCTCAGAGCAGTGAGATGTCCAGACAAAAAGAAATTTTATCTAGTCCTTCTTTTGAGGAAAACGTAACAGGAAAGGAACAGAGTAAGGTGTACAGCAGATCTCGTGCTGACTGCCAGTTAGGAACATCATACTCTTAACATTAAAACTGGGGTGTGTAAAGCAGGATATTGACTGCAAGATGTGAAAAGTCTGGTTCTTGCAAATAAACCTTTAGCTGGAGTGTCTGGTTCTCAATACTGCAGGTCATAAAGGATGGGAGAGTCCAGAAGATCCAAAGGGAAGTGTTGAGAATGATCACACTCCTAGAAAAAAAATGCAGGAAAGGTCTGGATAGGCAAATATTGTTTCTTCTTAGAAAAGAAGACTGATGTGACACATGATAAGTCTTCAGAGAAGTAAATAGTTGCTGTATAATGGAGAGGAACAAACGTTTCTTTTTTTGTTGCTAGTAGTGCAGAGAGTCCTGGGTTTAAATAGTGGCAGAGGAAATCTAGATCAGTAATTAAGAAAAGTATTCCTTTCTAATAGTGAGGGTAGTCAAGCACTGTAATAGATTGCTAAGGGTGGTTGTGGAGTCTCCAGCACTAACAATCATTTTTTAAAGAATGATTTGGAGAAGTAGTGACACTTATAATTGATTCAACCTTGGAGGAAGAAAGGATTAGTGAGTTCACAAGGTTTCCTTCTTGATCTTTTATCTAGATGTCTTAAAAAATTGTGTTGAAGTAATGCAGGGACATCCTAGAAAAACAGCAAAAATTTACAATGTGGCTTTGCAAAAAGGTAGTGGTTTACATCCACTCCTATATTCTTTCCCATTTGAAATATTTTGATAGTTTAAGTCATGTAGAATGTATTGTGAGTTGAACTTTGAACTTGCATTTTCCCTGATTTTTTTAAGTACTTTATTAGAAAGATGGTATGTATAAAAAGAAACTCGCATATTAAAAAAAAAAGCCCGCATTCGGGCAACTATGAGTTTTATAATTTCTCCAATAGTTCAAAAACATCTTTGATGTTTTTATATCTTAAGCTGAAACAGTATCACTTTGGTGGCAACCCAGACCATCATATGTAAGTTATGAGTTTATAAATATGAAAATAATTTGAGATTTCAGAAAAGCACTACATTTATTTTAAGTGGCAAAGTTATTACAATCCAAAAATCTCATTGGCTGGCAAAGCTAACAAAGGCTGAAAAATGCATTTGAATAAAAAACCTTATCCATCTGGTGTTGTTTATGTCTTGCAACTGTATTGTACTGGTCATCACTTAGTCCACATGATCTACATATGATTGTGCAGCTGTTTTTGTTTGTCTTGATTTATAGATGACTTTGATGAGCTTGTGGTGAGTAACAATGATGTTGTGCTCAAAAATATTGCTGAAGATTTGCGGAATCGTTTACCCATCGAGGCAATGTTTACTTCAGAACATCAGGCTGTTCAGAAAGTAAGCTCATTGTTACAGTCTGCTTTTGCTGAACCACATAATTTATTCTGATTTCTTTTTTAGTAGTTGTTCTTAATAGAGAATGAGCACTGGATTGAGGTATAGGAAATCTCAGTTTGGTTCTCAGGTCTGTTTCTGCATGTTTGCCTGACTCCAAGAAAGTTGCTTCATACCTCTTAATACTTTGATTATAAGTTATTTGGCATAGCTTTCATTCTGTGTGGTATGGCACCTGTCACAGTGATTCTCTAATGCTAACTCCATAATAAACTCTAACAGCACCCTTAAAGAAAACAGAAATGCAGGGCCAGTGTTTCACTGTTGCCATAATGTGGGCAGCCCAGGATGATTTCCAGCTCTTTTCAGATTCTGATGGCTCAGAAAGAGGGCTGTGAGTTCTGTGGGAGTGGGGAGCACCTTTTCTGCTTGAGCTGTCAGTATACAAGGAAAGTTAGTGCATTTCCCAGAAGAGTGATGTGTAGCTTTTCAGTGGAAAAAGTGGATTGACCACACGCAGCAAGCCTGGAAAAGGGAGGAAAGAGGAGTAGGAGGATGAAGATTATACCCCTTGAAGTGATGAGAAGGCAAGCATCCCGACTTGGTATACTTTTGATTGAAAGTGACACCCATGTTAATCAGGGACGTTTCTAGATTGAGGTATAAGGCATGAAGATGAGAATAGTCAGTTGAGGCTGAGAAGCAAAGTTGCCCTTTTTCCTAAATTTAAGTTACATTCTCCTCATTAAAGAGGAAGAGAAAAAGCTTCCTTTGCCCTGCACCTCCTCTGTAGCCAAGTGAGCACTAAGGAGACAAACTCATGTCTCCCAGGTATCGAAACCAGCTTGCTTTCCTCTGTTGACTTCCACTTACTGGTTATTTCAGTGGAATTTGATGATCCAGTTTACAGGTAGGATTTTTTTAATTTTGATTTGTAACTTCTGCGTAGGGAAAAACATGGATCTTGGGGATTTTGGGAAGGGTAGGATGGTGGGGCAGTTAACCACGTGACAGTGTAAGTGAAATTAAAGAGACTTGGTTATGCCTTTCTAAGATTGTGTTCCTTTTCTCAGATACACCAGCATCCACTGCCCATGATTCATGTTGATGCATTCCTTTATGATGATGATGTTGTTGATTCATTGTGTGAGGAAGGGAAAATGAGTAGGAGCTACTGCACAGAGTGTGGCTCATACAAAACTGCATCTTTAGGTAAGTGCTCTTTTGGGAACATGAGAAACAAGTTCAGTTTAACTAAACTGGTTTGTGCAGTGACTCAGCTGGACAACAGAACATCTGGCTGATGGAGGGCTTTGTCCAGACCAGTGCAGTACAGAGGCCAGAATTATTTCCCATAACCAGTGGAAGGAGACTCCTGCACACGTAAGTGGAACTAATTTGCAGTGCGTGAGTGATGCTAGTTGCCCACAAAAACTGGACATGTAAGAGGCAGGGCTATGTACCACTGGAAAGGAAGACGCGAGAGGAAGACAATACTGTAGGAGTCCATGCAGTAACCTTGGCCTCCCCTCACATGCTGAAAAACAGTAGAAAGCACCATCTGTCTTAAAGCTTGTGTGTGGTGTGGTACAGATCAGTGCTGTTGCCAGTATAGCACAGGCATTGAAGGAATGGTTTATATGAATAACCTTCTGTTCCTTAAAACCTTGGAGTTGAAATTTAAAGCTATTAGTATGTTCATAAAAATTTTTGCATGAATTGTGTTAGGCCTTATGTACCATGTTTCCTTTTTCAGTTAAACAGTTCCAAGTTACTTTTTTTGTATTCTTTAATATATGTCACTTGCAGAAAAAGGTAATTCAGTTTCATGAAGGATTTCAAAATTCTCCATGTAAGGCAAGGAATCCCCAGACTTGGGACAGATTACTTGGCAGGCTACCTCTGATCTGCAAACCCTGGTGTTCCAGGGTCCCCAGCACTAATTCAGACAGGAAACCATGCGCATTTTCAGTGATGATAACTCCTCAGGTTATTATTTAATTGGTTAATAACACAGTAGTTAGTACTGCCCACCCAACACCTCTGTTCTGTTCTTATTTCCCAGAGTTTATTTCGCATTCCTTTTCCCTCATGGAACTGAAGTTTCTTTATCAACATGTACTGCCTGACCTGACAGGAAAGGTAGTGGTTGACGTTGGCTCCAGGCTTGGTGCAGTGCTATTTGCGGTAACTTCCAGCACAGGAATTCATATTTTATTACTGTGACAAATATTTTCCCTCTTCTCTGACTGCCTACTCTTTTACTCCATCTTGGATGGGTCATTCTGAGAGGCACCTCTGATCTGATTCTCTGAATAGTATAAGGTGCTGTTTACTAGCAATTTCAGTTCTTCACAAGAGGGAATACAAATGATCTTGCTTATGGAGAGGAAAAGTCTGTTGTCCAACAGAATAGCATATTGCTGTCACACATGCTGCTCTTTTGCTAGTTCCTGCTGTCTCTTTCATAAGTAAGTTTGTCCTCTAATATCTTGACCATGCCTATATATAGATTCGTTATGTAAATTCCTTTATGAAGCTGACAAACTGTTAAATTATACAAAGGAAGACTTTGATATGAACTTGTCTGCAAAAACATATTGTCCTGCTCTGTGTTTTAAAATGCACGTAAAATACTTCATCGAGAAACTTGAGTGCAATTTTGATTACTTTTGGCATGGCTGGTGCAACATATGGCCAACAGCAATGCAAAACACACATTACTATTTTCTTAAAAAAGTCAGTGGCTGTTTAGGGCTCAATCTTGGAAACACTTGAGCATGTAATTCTACTCATCTGAATAATCTAATTTTGGGACTACTCAAATGAGGAAAGTTACTCCCATTTGTAAATATTTGCAGCATTCGATCCTTAAATGGTAACACTTTTGCTAGGCTGAATTTGTTTTGAAGTACTTAAATGCTTGTATTGTTATAGTAGAAGATACTCTCAAATAAAGCGCTCTTTTAAAAAAGTGTTCTCCTTTATAATATGTTCTTGCCATGGAGGAGGGGTGACTTCACCTTCGCAGGTTGCTTTTCTACTCTCTGAGTTGAGTGGTTTCAGAAAACATTAATAATTAAGTTGTAGTACATGGGTATCTCAGACACTCTGTATCTTCAGCATTGTTTGCTTGTCTTTGCCATTGTTGGAAAAGTGTAATTATTATGTTCAGTGGAGACAGTGGCACTTAAAACAGAGTCTTCTTTAGGGCCCTGTATGCTCAAGTATTTGTACTTTTCTTTCCCTAACATCTCCAACAACTTTCCAAAATCTCAGTCCAAAACCGAAGCTATTTTGAGGTCTTATTATTAAGGCATAATTTAGCTTTTTTTCCCCATATGTACCTCTATGAAGCATCTCAAAATGTTAGTAATACTATAACTTAGAGGTGCTGACAAAGACTTTGTATCAAAATACCCCATGTACGTTGTCCTCTATTTTCACTCATTTTGACTATATGTTATGTCTCATGTGTTTTTCTTTTTTCATGCTATTTTCTTCTTTCATTCTCCCAAGAAACAAAATTATGCATTCTTTTCCTTTTGCACTATTTTTATAACTTGTTTTGCACAGCTTTTTTCCTTCGTAGATTATTTTCCAACTGTTTTGCAATTGAAGTGAAGTTGGAACTTTCCTCTTCTTTTTATTATTTTGATGTGTTATTTTGGATCTCTTACTAAAATTTAAGAGATGTAAGTGGAAATTGCCAAATCAGGGGCTTAGCTCTGAAAAATACATCACGTCCACTGAAAGACATTTCTCAACTTCCTGTTTTAAAATGTTTTTTTAATCTTAACTTGTGTTTTATTCTTTTCTTTTTAATTGAAAATTTTGAACTTGTTTTAAAGGCATTGCAGTTACTAAATTTCCTTTTCCTAATGTAGGGTTATCTTTATAGCTCAGCATCCCAGCTGTATGGAGTAGAAATGAATGCAGACTTTTGCCAGTTGCAAGAACTTATGATTACAAAATATGAGTTCATTGACAGAATAAAGGTAAGTAAATATAGTAGGTTTGGTTTATGTACTTTTAATCACCATGTACTAGGTATTCTGTTTATGTGAATGGCTGGTAAATCGGCATTCTCAGAAGTTTCTGCCTTTGCTTGTTCTGGTCTGAAACAAAGGCTTTGCATTAGGGAAAAAAAAAATCTCATAGCGGAAGAGGGAAATTATCAAAATATGATTCACTTAGCCTTTTTCCTGAATGGACTTACCCATTGACTCACACAAAACAGATATATCTGTTTCTCCCAGTGAAATCAATGACATTATTGCCACTCACTTCTGTGAAACTGAGTGTATTAAGAATTTCTGTTACTAATACACAACTAAACATCTGTGATTTGCTGTTGTCAGCAGAAGGATGTTTGTAGGACTTAGAGCTATTAGTATTGCCTTTCATAGAATGTCAGTGTATATGTACCTTCCACAAACAAAATGGGTTTCAAACAATGTGATATCATTATGGGAACCATTTCCCTAGTCCCATTATGGGAATAACTACTAATATTTTAATGAGGAAAAAAATTCCTTTCTGGAGAATACCAGTTATTTTGTCACCAGCAAAAGTTGGTAAGTAGAATATGCTGGGTATAATACTGGCTTTAATCCAGTTTTGTGTGCATGTGCTCTTGAAAGAATTCACACAAATTGCTGAGTATAGTAATTTCTTGGGAATCAAAGAATTTTAAACTAGAAATAAATAATAAATGTAAAATATTTAACACAGGGTAAGCAGTATCATTAGGTTGCTCAATTCAATCCCAGTTGCTGACAGTTGATCCAGAACCTTTGGCTTTTGCATATGTTTTGTGTTCATAACACCTTATTGTGATGAAACTGAAAGTACAGTTAGGAACTCTGTCAAGTTAATTCAGTGGAGCTGGAGACCTGTAAGTATACTTTTCATAACCTTATATGTTCTTCATTATAGGGTTTTTTGGTTTTCCTTCACACCTTGTAATTCTGCTGAAGTATTCATTTTGGAGCATAAAGATAAGAAGATAATATGTTTTCAAAGCAGTGCCTGAGGACTTAGCTATTTGAGTCTCATTAGACTGATTTGGTCATGTGACTCCTGTTATCACACTGCTTTGAACATTTCAATCTTAGATTTTTATTTCACCCCCAAATGAATCCTCTCCAGAGATAATACCAGCTTGAAAAACAGTGAGAATCCCATTGCTGATAATAATTTATGACACAAATTTGAAAAACTTTTAGGAGACCCTTCTTAAATAGCAATTGTTGTTTTCAAGATATTCTGAATTTTTATTAGACCGTGTTCTCAAAGGACAGCAAAGTGAAATGATATCTTTAGTGGCTGAATCTCTGAGTGAACCTTGTGTTTCATTGGTCAACACTTAGTTTGTTAAAGTACATAGAAGGTTGCTCAGCATCTTTTGCCATTTGAGCAAACATTTAAATACTGTGAGGAAAATAAACAGTTCAGCAGATCTTAGGAAACTTGAGACCTCAATTCAGAAATTGCCTGTAATTGTGAAAGGCTTGATGTGTATTCCATGGGGCAACAGGATAGTTTTAAAATCAGTTACTGGTTCCTGTGTTGTGCCAGCACACAGCCAAGCAGATCAGGGAACCGGTCCAGCTGAAAAAGAACCCAGCAATATTGGGGTTTTGACTAGAGCAATACCTGGTCTGGCTCATGGTGCAGCCACACATGCTTATGTGGTCCCACATTCCCCAACAGGAATGAGGATGTGTTTGTGGAGAATGAGGTGCTTAGGTGACTTTGGTCAGCTCAGTCGCCTACTCTGTAAATGCAGAGTAATTTTAAGTTAAGTATTATTCAAGTCAGGGAAACATCAACATAACGTTAAAAGTTTCCCAGTAGTTTAAACATCTTTCTGAATTGTGGCTTAAAATATTAGAAATGCCATTAGTAGAGCATTAAGAAAATTTAGTGCTAATCATGACTTCTTGTGCTGCAAGAAGTCCACTGATGGAACAGTTCACCAGTCACTGTATAGATTAAAGGACTGCTGGTGGGGGTTTTTATACAGAAATTCTGTGGGTTTGTTATTTTTTTCCCTTTAAGGATAAGAGAGTAAAGAGAGTTTGTTAGGAGGAGAAATACATAATTTACCCTCAGAACAAGTATTGATATATTGTTAAGTGGGCAAAACGTTTTTCAACAAGTGTTTTGATAAAAATCTATACTAACATTCAGCTTTTCTCTCCAATATCAGTAGGATTTGACAAAATGTGAAATGTTGAATCCATCAGATTAGTGTATTCCCAGCCCAACTTAGTAATAGATCACACAAGAAAGAAAATAAGTTGTTCAGATTTTCTGACAATTTTCAACCTACAGGGATGCACTTTCAAACAAAATTTGTGGAATGCAATATTCAGATTGACTTTCTGCCTCTTATCACAAAATCAACCTGGTTCAGGTTGGAAGGGACCACATTGGGTCATCTGGTCCAACTGCTTGCTCAAGCAGGGTCATCCCAGAGCACATGGCACAGGATCACATCCAGATGGTTCTTGATTATCTCCCCTGTGGAGAGGGAGACTCCACAACCTCTCTGGGCAATCTGTTCCTGTGCTCAGTCACTCACACAGTAAAGAAGTTCTTCTTCATGTTCAGGTGGAACTTCCTGTACATCAGTTTCTAGCAGGTTGCCTCTTGTCCTATTGCTTGGCACCACCGGGAAGAGCCTGGCTCCATCCTCTTGACACCTTCCCTGCAGGTACTTACAGTCATTGATGAAGTCCCCTCTCAGTTGTCTCTTCTTCAGGCTGAACAGGCCTAACTCCCTCAGGCTTTCCTTGTAAGAGAGATGCTCCAGTCCCTTAATCATCTTTGTAGCCCTCCACTGGACCTGTTTCAGGAGCTCTTGTACTGTGGAGCCTGGAATGGAACACACCACTCCAGATGTGGCCTCACCAGGGCTGAGTAGAGGGGCATGATCACCTCCCTCGACCTGCTGGCAATGCTCTTCCTGCTGCATCCCAAGATATCATTGACCTTCTTGGCCATATGACTCACTGCTGGCTCATGGACACCTTGCTGTCCACCAGGACCCCCAGGTCCTTTTCTGCAGAGCTGCTTTCCAGCAGTTCAGCCTCCAGCCTGTACTAGTGCCCAGGGTTATTCTTCCCCAGGTGCAGGACCCTGCATTTACCTTTGCTGAATTTCAATCCGTTCCTCTCTGCCCATCTCTCCAACCTGTCAAGGTCCTTCTGAAGGGCTGCACAGCCCTCTGGGGTATCAACCACTCCTTCAGCTTTGTGTCTTCAGCGAACTTGCTGAGGAGGCATCTGCCCCTTCATCCAAGTCACTGATGAATGAGCTAAACAATACTGGGGCCAGTATTGAACCTTGGGGGACACCAGTAGTGACAGGCCTCCAGCTAGACCCTGTGCCACTGATTACAACCCTGTGGGTTCTGCTGTTCAGACAGTTCTGAATTCACCTCACTGTCCACTCATCCAGTTCACAAACCCTGAGTTTGCCTATGAGGATGTTGTGACAGTGTCAAAAGCTTTGCTGGAGTCGAGATAGACAATATCCACTGCTCTCCCCTCCAGGTAGTTGTTTCATCATAGAACTCAATCAGTTTGGTCAAGCATGGTTTACCTCTAGTGAATCCATGCTGATTACTACTTACCCCTTCAGAAGTTGTTCCGATTTATATTTCTCCTCAGATTGGAGATGCAGAATAATAGAATATCCTGAGTTGAAAGCGACCCACAAGGATGAGGGTCATTGAGTCAGATTGATATACTTCTTTGTCTTTAAGAGGAAGTCAAACACATCTTGTCAGAATGTTAATGAACACCCATATTTTCCTGTCTCACCTGTTTTGAAAAATGACATGATGTGCTAATATCCTTTTTGTTAGGTGAAGGTAGATGAAATCAAAACAGCTCCTCCTATGCTGACTGGAGAGGTAGTTTAGTAAGGTAAAGCACTTGCTGTCGTCCCAGTGACACTGAGCATCCTGACTTTCCAGCATTCCCAGTCCCAACATGTGTTGTGAGAATTCAGCTGTCAAGTCTGGGTCTATAGTGTCTTTTCTAGCTATAATCTTTCAGTAACCCACTGACCCTGTGAGATGCCTTTTAATATCCTCAAAATAGCTTCAACTAGCTTAGCTCCTTTACTGAAATTGGTGAACATTTGTCATAAAATATAAGTAAGTGAAATGTAACAGCCATCACATGGCACACAGAGTTCCAGACCAAAATTCAAATGTACTTTATTTCACTATACATAATGAATTAAGTATTTTAATTGGATAAATATTTTTTTAAAAATTTTTAAAATTTTTAAAGGTTATTCTGGTTATTTATTTCAGTTTTATCTACTGTGAAGCCAGTGAAATGCCCGCTTTTGTGACTGGTTCAAAATGGTGGTAGCAGGTGTTGTATTACACTGACAGGCTTCATGACTACGTGAAGGCTGTATTTGTCTCTTAATTTATGCCTTGTGAAAATTTTTTCCTTCAGGTGGTTCATGCAGACATCTGTACTCAGGCTTTGCTTCTTCAGAAGGCTGATGTTGTTGTAATGAATAATGTCTTTGAATATTTTCTTGACAGACAGGAACAGGTCAGGTAAGCTCTGTGTCCAGACAAGTTATCTATTTCTTTGGCAATGTGTGTGTAACCTTGTGAGTTATGGAAAACCTTAAGGTTGTGCTTTTTGAAGTCACATACATAAATTACATCAGGTAATTGTTTTAAACTGCCTACACTTAATTGTTACACTGCTAAGGTGTAATGGCAGTTGTTTATTGTTAAACTCACTAAACACTGCTGCTTTGTTTACCCAGACCTTGCCCTGAATTTTTGCACTGATCTGTTAAACAAGTATCTTGCTGCTAAAGGATCTAAAATTAGTATATCAGCATAAAGCTTAATCTTCAGAGGAAGACAGGTCACTCGACTAGTAGATGTCAGAGTTTTAATATAGATGCACTGCAATATATGGTTATTAATATTTCTAATATATCTTCGTAAGCATGTGGTAGCAAACAAACACTAAGGCTAAGGTTTTCTTTCAGGTACAAGGCACTCACAGATAAGCTTTTGCTAATTCAGCAGCATCAGTTTAAGATGTAAATAACTTGATCATCCAAAGTTACTGTTCCTTTAGAATGGGCAGTCAAAAAGGAGTACCTGTGTCTCCACTGTCCCAGCTAAGTCTTAGTTTCAGCTAAGGCTTGTCCTACTGCCCTGGATACCAGGTGGTAATGTCAACCAGAGAGGCACAGAGTGGATGGGTGAAGGGCAGTGGTTGTTTCAAAATGTAAGGAGATACGTTTCCAGACACGACAGAATTCATTTGATTCTGTGGTAACTCGGGGATAGTGGTTTAGTGTTGCATTAGTAGTGTGAAGACAAATTACATTTGAAGAGTGCTTGAAATTAAATTCTTTTTAGTCTGAATTGCTGTGCTGTTAGAAATTATCTGACTTGCAAAATCAGAAAAAAGGAATGCTGGGGGCTATATTTAAATATTCTGATTACTAATGTCTTAAGAGAAGTACTTTGTCACGACTGCAAGGTATTTATGTAAAGAGCAGCTTGTTGTGAAGCTTAATAGAATACTGTGCTTAGAGATTGGATTTTCTTCAAACCCAAAAGTTTAAAGGGGCCAAATGTCGATGTTTAATCCTAATTCAAAGTGAAGGTGTTGACAATACCAAATGGCATACATGTATGTATCAGAGTTAAAATGCTACTAAATCTGACATTGTAAGACCATATATTCCCTGTGTTTTTAATAAGAAGCTTGATTTTGTTCATGCAAAGATATTTACTTAGATATTAATAGTGACTGATAAGCATGTATGGCAAGTCTTTTAGCTTAGTCTAACTCTACCCAATAAACTATGTTACATTCATTTTATATCAAATGTGGGGAGTTTTCCCCTAAAAATTGATGACCTACTTTTAAATATGTTTCAGAGCTTGGGAATTCATTGCTTGTAATATAAGGAAAAGAGGGTCCTTATTAGTGACAGTTCCAAGTCTTCAAGAATCACTTTCAAAGTTCCAGGTAAGTTCCCTCACCCAGTTTTACCCGACACACTTTGTCATTTTCTATCAAAGTGGCAGTTCTTTAGTTGAGATTAGCTGCTTGCCAGTATTGCTGTAAGGAAGGATATTTAATTTTGTGCAGAGGTTAAAAGGTATAGGACTCTGAATTCTATTTCCAGGTTGACCACCAAGACATCTTCCTGTACTTTAATTGTCCTCACCTGTAAAATGAAAATCCCTGCCTATATCAATACACTGCATGAATCATTGTATTATCATGTGTTTTATTAAAAAAATACCTTCGCTGTGAGGTTAAACACTTGAACACTTCCAGAGATGGTGACTCTACCACTTCCCCGGGCAGCCCCTTCCAATATTTAATCACCCTTTCAGTGAAGAAATTCTTCCTGACATTCAGCCTGAACCTCCCCTGGCACAGGTTGAGGCCATTTCCTCTTGTCCTGTCACTGGTTGCCTGGTAGAAGAGACCAACCCCCACCTTGCTGCAACGTCTTTTCAGGTAGCAATAAGGTCAATCCTGAGCCTCTTTTTCTCCAGGCTAAAAACCTCACAAGACTTGTGCTCCAGACCCTTCACCAGCTCCATTGCCCTTCTCTGGACACAATCCAGCACCTCAATGTCTTTCTTGTAGTGAGGGGCCCAGAACTGGTCACAGCACTCGAGGTGCAGCCTCACCAGTGCTCAGTACAGAGGGTCCTGCTGACCACACTATTTTTGATACAGGCCAGGATGCCATTGGCCTTCCTGGCCACCTGGGCACACTGTCATCAGAGTTTTTTCAGGTATAGGGGTAGAACTTCAGAAATACAGATGTATTTAGAGACTTCTAGAGGCAAAACCTTGTCTCTATTTAGTTCTGGATTTGCACATTGCCTTGAAACGTGACAAACTGAGAGAAAGGGACATATTAAAGAAGGACGATCCCTGAGGATACTGTTTTTTGACCTGCTGTCAGCATAGGGAAGTACTCATAATATGGCAGTATGAGCTGTTGGAAGTACAGATTAGGGAGAGATGTGGTCTCCCAACTAGCCAAGTGATTACCATCAGGGGTCTTGAATCACTGACATCGGCTTTAAATTGCAGTTAGAAACAGGCACAACGACAGTGCATCTTCCAAAGATGTTTAATGCCCTGTGCTACTGCTGTTCCCTGAGTAGTAACTGCTTCTGATGGACCAACCTCTGCTCTCTGTCCACTCTACCATCAGTCATTGGTAATGTGTGTGATGCCTAGACAAATTATGTGGCCTGGCTTTAGTTAGGAAACAAAACACTGACCATCCATGACAAGGTTATTTATAAAGTAATTAGCTCACCACAGTAGTCAACTTTAAAGAAATTGAATCACTTGTTGCCTGTATGCTGATGTGTGAAATAGATCCTCAGCCCCAGAAGCTGAGTGGTGTCATTTGACCTTTTCTTGGAGCAAGCCATAGTCATGCAGCAGCTGAGAAGTCCTTTGTAGCCTTAATGCAATACTTCCTGGGTGTAAAACAAGAAAATACTTGTGATTCTTCCATGGTACTGTTAGCTGCTCCCTCAGCACTTCTATCAAAATGTTGTCTTCTGATCAGGATGTTTGAGGCTTATACAAATGCATATAGAGAGGCAGTTGTAATATGCTAGCAAAATATCTAGACTATTGACTGAGATAGTTTTTTAAAATTGTCTTTATTCTCGCCTATATAAGTTAAAATGGCATTTCCAGAAATGAATTTATCATTGCTGCATAATTTGGAATGACTAATCTCTCATATTATGTCTTGCTTTCTTAATGTTGTACTGACCTTGAAACTCCTGCTGCTTCTCAACATGGTGTTAATTTAAGGATCTGTTTTCATTGTTTCAGACAGATGTACAGCTCAGCCAATGGGTCGAAGAGGTGCAGCTAAACTATGATGTGTATATGGAAAAGGATGTAGACAGAGAAGCACTTGAACAGATACATTTATACAAGATTCTCTAGTACCTGGAAAAATTTACTAGTATTCTTATAATATCATATATTTTGGGTCTAAAATAAATTTGGATTGATTTGTGTGAATAAATCAGGTCAAAATTCATATTGTGATTAATCTGAGTCATACACGTGGTTTGTAATGAAAAAGAGTTTTTGGAAACAGGTTTCCTTATGAAGGCATTTATCTCAACAGAGTATTTTGACTTTTAACTAGGAGATATGCTCATGGTTTAATTTTTGCAGAAACGGTAGAAAGAGTGGCTACATACTGATGCTAAAAGAATTTTTCATCACTAGCATTGTGCACTGCCAATGTTTGCTAAATATATCAAACCTAAGAATAGTGCATCGTTATTAATATGAATTATAAGAATGCATTTAGCATAATGTTACTTAAAAGCTGTAGTGCTGTTTCATTTTGGTATAGACCATTTATTATTTTCAGTAATAATATTTACTGTCAGCAGTATTATCTTTAGTGTTCCTCCTATGGAATTTGTAGGTTTTCTCTCCAGGGTCTGCTTAGTAACCAGAGTGTCTACTGGCATCTGTTATGAGAGAAGCAAGTTCATCCATTTAGTTAGTTGTCCTTAAGGTGGGTATTAATATAAAATACTGAAAGACACCAAGGAGCCATTGAGAATTAATACAGCAAGTCTGGGACAATGGAACTCTTGCACCTTCTGCACTTCTGCTGGGGATGGTAGGAAGTGTAATAAGGGGTTAAGAAGCTGAAAATTCTGAACAGGTGTCACAGCTTAGCAGAGGCTTGGTGATGGCGTAAAACATTGGAAATTCGTAACAGAGCCTCCTCAGAGAGAAAAGATCCACATACGCCCACCACATTTATATTTAGATTTTACGTTCTAAAGATGTGAAGCTTTTAGTCAGCTGAAGAATATTTTGGGTTTTAGCAAACATTAACAATCCAAGTGCAAAAATATTAACTTCAGGAGTTCTGGACTAAATGTGTTGTGAATTTAGAAGCACTGTTTAGTGTAAATGGGAAAACATTAAATTGGTTTTCAGTCTTCAAATGTTTTACATGTCAGTGACCTTAATAATATATGCTGTAAGCAAAAAAGATCAGTGGCCTTTAGGCACTCACTGACATAGTAAGTAGATGGCACTGTAGATAGAATAGTGAGTGGTAAGAAGTCTTATTTTCATGGTCTGTTTGGAATGGAAGAGGATGTTTTAACTTGAGTGATACTGAACCACTGCCCAAATACTCTGTTGAATCTATACTTCATGCATTTAAAAACAAACAAAGATGGAAAGCTTTTCTTAAAATGTTTATTTTATTAAAATACAGTAACTGAACTGTTGATTACTTAGTTGTCCATGAGACAAGTGCCTCTAGAAAGGAAACTTAGGAGAGGCTAACCAACAGGGTGGAGGTAATGCAAGGCTAATAGATCTAACAAGGAGAGAATAAAAATTGAAAAAAGAAATGCGTGCGCAAGGCAGAATGAGGAAATGAGCACTCTAGTAGTCAGTACAGTGGAAGCTGTGACTGAATTGGAGTGTATAAATAGGCTGCTATAAAAGGAAGACTGAATGGGTCATAAAAAACTACTTCATAACCCCACAACCATGTGAGAAGAAAACACCGTGTCAGAATGTTTTTTTACTTTTTGCAGAGGTCCTGCAAGATCTCCTGAATCAATTGTCAGGACATAGGGCTCATGATACTGGTTTTGATCTGTGCTCTGCACCTTGTTTTGGTAATACAGGAACTAAAACTTTCATTGCAGTTGTTTCCCCTCTTCTTGCTGAGTCTTCAAATGCTTTTTTTGAGTGTTGATTTCAGATAAAAAAAATTTCAATAGACTGGAGCAGATCACCAGCATATTTAATGACATCTGTATCCTCTGACTCTGGAAATAGCATGCACACATCTGGAGCTCATATGCAACAGAGGGTGAAACAGGGAAGCTCCCCGTCCTTTTTAAACATCAGGAGAAACTCAAGAGGTGAGTTCAAGCTGCTGAAATGTGTGTTTTCCTCTCCTGCCCTTAATGGGTTCTTGATTAAAACCCTCACCTCAACATGTTCACAGAGAAGAGGTGGTGGTAATACAGTTTGGGTTTGTTAAACTCATGCTCAGAAATACAACTCCTCTGTCCTTTTAGAAGCCCCTTTCTAATTTGGCTTCACAGGGCCAGAGCTTTTACAGCCATTCTTAAGGATGTTATGAGCTGCTTAACTCATCTACTGGAGAGCTAGAAACAACTAGTGTGTGAAAGAGGGTATTAATTGTCTCTTTTCCAGCTGGCCACTTTTAGTTCTGTTATATATTCCCACACACAAGGGTAGCAAAGGTAAGGTGTGATGATGTTTGCAAAACCTTGTGTGAAAGTGGGCAAATCGGTCCTCCCTGTGCACTCTCTGAAGGCCTCGGACGTGAGCTGCAATCCTCCTGGGACTGTGTGCATTGCCTCAACTCAGATTTTGCTTGTTCGGCTCGAGGAAGCTGCCAAGGGTATATCCAGCATGCCAAGTCCTTGTTCTTGGTTCTGCTACTGCCGAATTGCGTGCTATTTAGAAGATGATTGAACTTTTCTCTGCCTTGGTGTCTACAGTGAAAATTGGAATAACAAATCCAAAATTAAAGCAAGGCTGTGAATTAATTGATTCTTCTTTGTAAACTGACCTAATTTAAAAGACCTGAAAGGCAAAGAAAATAGAAGTACCTCTCTGAGATACTTTATGACTCTTTTCTTCATGTAACAGCGTTGAAAAGGAAGCACAGATTAACCACACTACAGCGTTAAAAATGCGTAAATAATTAATTCCTAGTGCTCTCAGTTTTTATACTGCCCTTGCTGTTAGGTGGCCATGGATGTTGGGATGAGGGGAGAGGGGAGAAACAAACCCCACTGGTCCCCAGATTTTTGGGTTTGTGTGCAGGGCAGGTCTGTGACAGCTACCACAGATGGCATGGCTATTGGAAACTGCTAGCCCGAGCTGCTCGCTGCCCCAAACAGTTCTGGGGGCTGCACTGCTGGTGTGCTACATCCTCGCATGAAAGACAGCTCTGTGTATGACCTGATGGAAGTCCTACCCCCATCTACAACAGCAAAATGCTGTGGTCATGAACAACTCAGAAATCACAATGTTTCACATTTGTAGGTCTGAGTTAGAACAAATTAATGTGAGGGAGATGCACATCTGCAGTGCTTGTAACCACCGGGTGTTTGTGTCACACAGAAGACGGCTCTGCTGTTCCCCAGCATCATAACTTTCCATGTAGTACTCTGTCCGCTGCAGAATGAGCTATTTGAAATTTAAACTCATTGAGAACTACTTTGGTAGTAGTAAAAGAAGAAAAAAAGAAGACTTTCTGGATCCACTGTAGTAGCACAAAAATGTCAATCTGTAAGAATGAAAGATTCACTTTGCAGACAGGAAACCTTGCAAATATTTTTGCTTGAGATTTTGTTTTCAAAAAATCACCAAATGCCTGGTGAAGACAGCCTGGCTCTCAAAGGTGAGTAATTTTGTATGTGTCTTTTTTCACAGTAAGCAATACTGGAAGGGGCTGGTGACATATGCTTGGGAAAACTTGACAGTGGGGCAAGTTTGAAAAAAAAACAAATCCAGCTCTTTCATTCCTCACCATCTGTGGCATCAGCCTCCTCTCTTTCCTAGGTTTCTCATGTCTCTTGTCTCTTTTCAGCCATATTCTCTCTCCCTGCTACCAGTGCCAGGACTGGCCTGGGGTGCAGCAGGAGGCATGCAGGAGCTCTGCCTGAGCGTGGCTGCAGCCTGCATGTTTTCTCTGTTACTAGAAGACAATAATAGTGAACATGACTGGTAACTTCAGTTGAGCAACTTTTAGGGTTCAAGGCAGACTGGAGTAATGATGGAAACATTTTTAAGGGGCTGCTTTGTACTGTCCAGGAATTCTTGGTAGGGACTTCAGTGAAATGAGCAGAACCTGTTCCATCTCAACTGAGAGCTCACAACAGACCCAAGCTCCAGCTCCCCTGCCTCAGTAAAAAGTGGGAGTTGGCATACACAATGCGACTACTCTTTGCCAGCGTTTTAACAAATGGCCTCTCAAATGCCCTCGGGATGTCACAAGCCCTCTGCAGTAGAGAGGGTAGTGTTTGTAGAAATAAGTGGAAGAAGAAGGCAGTGCTGCCTGGCCAACAACTGCATGTTAAATGCTCTTTCTGGGAATGTCTACACTTATTCATTATTTGGGAGCAGATTAGTGTGGCTCAGTATTTTGAGGAAGGAAAAGAGATGGAACATGATGCTTAAATATGTATATTTTTAAATTTGTGACACTGTGCAGCTTGCATCATTTAAAAAAATGACATGTTTGTGTAGCCCTAGGGGTGAGTCTTTTCTGACAGGAAGAAGGTAGCAGTATGCTTGAAGGCTTAGAGCTGATCACCTCCAGAATCCCTTGTAGCTTGTAATGCAGGAATCCCCTATGCGAATGAATGTGGGAGTCATTCCCCACAATTCCAACAAAGAGATCTTAAAACCCCAAACCCAGAAGTTCACTCTTAGTTGTGTTTTCTACTAAGCATTTGTATCCCCCCCTTTTTTTTTTTCTGCTGCATGATCTCTGTGTGATGTCCCAGCCCCTCTTGCAGTTATGGTACTGCTTTACCTCTAGACCCTATCTGGAGATTTTTGCATTCATGCTTCTCAGGAGACTCCTTCCACTTAGTGGGGCAGAAGGAAGAGGAAAGCAGTTTTCATTCTTCATCACAGGGTGCAGCAGAGTCCTGAGTTGTTCCTGATCTGCCCCTCTCTGTGTGAAAATGGCTGTGAGGGCTTACTTTTCCACCACCTGACCCAAGCCCCACCAAACACCTACAGGGCAACTGGGGGAGAGGAGAGGCTCTGTGATGCTGCTTAGCTGTGCTTTCCCAGGTTTGCCCAAGCATGAAGGCAGCCAGCCAAAACTGTCAGCCTGGGCTGGAAATAGCAAGGATAGGAAAAGTCAGCAAAAGATTTCATGCCAAATTTGAAGCAGAATAATTTAGCAGAGTTGCTAGCAGCCCTAACAGAGATCAGGCCCCAATCGTCTTCAGTATTGTGAGAACATATGTATTGTGTATGTGTGTATATATATCCGCCCATGGAATGAGACTCTCCTTATCCTCAAGAGTCCACTCATGTACATGGACAAAGGTATAAGAAAGGAAATATTATTTCCTATCTTCCAGATGGGGCATTGAATTTTGTGTGGTTATTGTGATTGTGTAAATGAGGTAATTGCACACACATGATCTGCTGTGGGATTGGTGAGTGCACTTATTGTGGTCAGTATTTTCAGGGACTTAAAATTGGGAATATGAAAATGCATACATAGTTGTTAAATACTCTCTATTTTAAAAATGACATTAAGAAGATAAATAGTTCACAATTTACTGGGAAGGGAGGAGGGGAGAGGAAAGGAACATCACTGGCAGCTTCCTGGCAAAACTATTTAAGACACTAGAATACAAGCACCAAGCTGACACACAGATAAACATTGTAAGGGCACTGGTGCAATGAAGAATTTGGGTGGAGCTGCCTGCTTCCAAACTGCTCAAACAAAGAAACTAACAAAGGAAAAATCAGCAATTTTAGTAGCAAGCTAAACAGAAAGCTAACAAAACATGAGGCTTAGTGTCTGAAAATGAAACTGAGCATGATGTTGCGGCAGCGCTTGCCAACTAACTAGGGTTGGATGCTGAGGAGCAGTATTCTGTACTAGAGATAACAGATGCCTACATGTTTTCTTTCAGTCCTGTGTAAGGTGCGCAAGCTGAGGATGTAAGTAAACGGGTCCATTTGCTTGGTAGTTTTGAAAGCATTTTGAATAGTAAGTACATTTCAGTTAGGAGCTGCCGCAATTAGGAAAAACAATTACTTGAACCAGTAAGTTATAGTAATCTTGAACTACTGTGCTGTGTACATGTACTAGGGGTGTCCCTCTCAGAAGTTTACACAGGAGCATCTCAGACATTCTCACCAATCCTTTCCCTCTTTGTGCATGTTAGAAAGACTGGACCAGTGACTGGTAGGTCATTGTCAGCACTCCACTCTTGCCGGGGCAATAACCCAGAAGGTGATCAGCAAAAAGATCCAAACCAGAGCCAGGCAATGAAGAGGATTAACAGTAAGCATTCAAGGATTTTATAATCAAAACTACTGCATGTGTGAGTAAAACATGTGGTTTGCAATACTGTGAGTCTGTGTTTTTAATGCACTTACTGGAATTAGTGTGGACCTCCACTGTCTAGTTCAAATCTCTGTATTGTAGAGTGACTCTCTACTTGAGTGTCATCAAGGTGTCAGCCAAAAATTCTGAAGTTGCAGTAAGATTTGCTGTGGAAGAGAAGACTCAAAAGTATGTACAGCTTTTGGCCCCCTTTCAGGAAGGGGCTGATTGTGGAGTACAGTACATGTTGTTGGCCTTTTTTTGTCTTTAATTACTCATATTTTGGACCTAATTTCTGTTTGTCTTTCAATGCCAAGCAGAAATTACTATTTAGGTCAAACTGCTGTTTTGGTACTAATAGAAGCAGACATCAGTTTTGTCTATGGATTTCATAGCTATGCATTTCTCAGAGTGAAGTTCCCTCTTTAGGCTACTGCTGACATTTAGCTGTGGTGGTGTTAATACCAGCTTTTAGTGCTACCTCTGCCACATTACTTATGCACACAGAGGTGTGGGATATGTCTGGGGAGCTGCCTTTCAGCTGTAGCTTTTTTTCATCATGCAGCCTCCAAGTACAGCATCTTCTCCCAGATCCAGCTTTTGGGCCACTTCATGCTGCTGCTGCGTGGTCCTAGCTCTTACCTTTTCAGTTTTCCTTACCACTGCTGTGATCCTGCCTCTTGGCCTGTCTCTGGCCGGTGCCAGCTCTGCTATGTTCTGCTTCTCTACTGGGTTGTTTCCTAACTCCAACTCCCCAGGCTCTTGCTTCCTGCTGGGTGATAACTTTGGAGAGGAGCCTCAGCTCATGCCTAAGTTTTTAGCCTGTGTTCTGCTCCATGCCCTGTCTCACATGCTGGTGTGTCTCTGCAGTGAGGCATTTGGCACTGCTGCCCTGGAACCAGTGCCTCAGAGGCATGCGTGGGAATGGGACACCTGCTAGCTTAGGTGTCAAGTCTGAGGTTGCTACAGGCCCCTCATCCTTCCCATCAGGTAACAGTGAATTGAAGTGTGTCTGTGCAGTACAAAGTCAACACAATTTAAGCATGTCCCCTTTACAAGAGCATCCGTGACCCACTAGACAGTCCTGAGCATGGAAATTGTGATTGGAGGTGTTCGTCTGCCTGCTGCTGTAACTCCATGCATGCAAGGCTTCACTGAATTTTCTCCAGTTCTCATCATCTGAGTGTCTGGCTCTCCACCTTCAACTCTGGGCAATGAGACTTCTGAACCTATTTATGTACAGATGCTCAGATCCTGAGCTACAGCCAAATATATGGACTGAGAAAGTACAAAAATGGATTTAAGCTACATTTGAAGTTCTGCCATATCTGTATTATTTTACTTATTAAAATAAATAATACTTTAATTTGCAGAATAGCCAAAAATGAGCTGGTTAGTAGTCATCTCAGGGTCTCTACTACCAGCTAATGTCTGGAAGGCTGAAAGTATATTTTAAGGCTACTATTTTTTCCCTTCCCATCCTCCTCAGATTTTCCTGCAGGTAAGAGGAACCTCAAAATGACTGGGTTTTATGTTCAGTTTCTGAGAGGGCTTTGCTAATGGGAACAGCATGACTGAGCACAGCCTGAAAATTAGGTCTGGTTTTACTTAAATAGATAACAAGATGGTTTCTGTGAAATTTCCTATGAACTGATCCTCTTTTACAGTACATGTATAATATAAAATCCAACATTGCATTCCTTTTTCTGCCCTTCTTGGTTTTGTCTCTTGTTTTTGTGTTTGTTTTTTTCTGTGGTTTTTTCTTTGCCTGGTCAACTATTTCACCCAAACTTTGCATTCAGAACAGTTGATGCCACCCTGAAACTCTAGATACAGAAGGATGTTTCTACCACTCATTGGTTTGAGTTGATATCATGCTCTAAATTAACAGAAGTTAGTTGCAGCACCCACATTTCATCATAACTGCATATGGTTTAGCTTTCAGAGATAACAGGGATGAGTTTTTATTAGTAGCTAGAAAGAGGTATTTTACTGAGACTTAGAAGACCCAGAGCTAATGCCCTTTCAGTAATAAGGATTTATGTCTTTTTGCTGTCTTGTAACTACAGTGTTATGGTATCCAGACTTAGGATTATTCCTTTGTCCTTCCTGCAAGTGGCTGCGAGGGCATGGAGAGCATGGAGAAGACACACAGCTGGTCAGAAACTAATGACCCCCCTCCCCATATAGGCCTTGATAGTGATGAAGGACCCTGGCAGAGAGGAGACCGGACAAGCATCGCATGTGTGTGGATGATGTCCATGCTCACAGCCTAAAGGAACTGACAGAGACATCTGAGCTCCAAAGCGAGTATTTCCAGCCCATGGGAATGGACTCATCTTACTGCTGTGATCATAAGCAGAACAGTAGCCAGGAAAAAGCTTAATATCACAGCAGAAACAAGGTGCAAACTTCTCAGCATCTCCAGAGCAGCCTGGTGATTGTCTGGTGGGGAAAGCAGTCTCTTGGTGCCTCAGAGAGGAGGTAAAGCCTGCAGCCTCAGTGATGACCTGAGCCTAACAATAAGCCTTGTTTAGCGCTGCACCATAGCTGAGCCCTTTCCATTGCTGACAGCCCTGGCAAGCCCATCTGTCTGTTCCTGCAGCCACTGGGTTTGCTAAATCAGCCAGGACTTCTCCCCATAGGTTCCCACTTAGCTTCTTGCGTGACCCAGACTGTTTTCTCTCCCCTGCTTTGGAGAGCAATCCCACCTCTCCCAATAACATCTCTTCTCCCTACAATGTTTTCAGAAATGTACATGAGCTGTCCCATTACCTCACACCTTGGTAAGGGAAGTTGGAGTACAGAGGTGAATAGACTGGGATCTCTTTCTGCCCAAACTGGTTCACCTGGGTGCTGGTTCCCAGCCAGCCTTCCTGTATGGTGGGAAAGGGACAAGGTGAGAAGGAAAAGCAGGAGAAATTGGGAGCAGCAAGGCTTGTTCTGAAAGAATTAGGGAAGAATGGCTCCAGGCAAGGAGGCTGCTGTGGGCTTTGTATCTGTTCCTGGGAGCTGGAGTGAAGCCCAGCTGATGGACAGCCTTCCCTCCCTCTTCTGGGTGCTCCCCATTCCCAGGACAATTTTAAGGCACTGAGCATCCAATGAAGAGGAAGAGGTGGATTAGGAGGAAGAGGGACCAAGGAGCCAATTGGCAGGAGGAAGGTTCTGCCAACAGAGAACTGGCTACACCTAGTGAGTACACAGCCTGGGATAGTAGCTATCACTCCTCCTTCCATGGGGAACAGCTTGCTATCGAGTTCTGGTCTTCCACTGCTATGCTCATTCGTCTCAGAAGATCTCGAGTTGGAAGGGTTCCATAAGGATCATTGAGTGCACCTGTTACCCGTATTTTCTACAATAAAACTTTCCAGCTGGCTAGCAAGAAGGCTAGCCATCTCCACTGCAAGACCCTGGTCTCTGAAGGAGCTCTCCCTGAGAAGCCTAGGCTTAGCCTAACACTTTTAACCACCCCTACAGCCAGCAGTTTTTTCAGAAGCTGTATTTATGACCACATATACATTAGATACAGATTGCTTAATTTGCATAGGTGCCAGACACAGAGATGCACAAAACTTGGCAGGTATGCCCAGACGCAAGGGGGGTGAGTGTTGAAAGAGGGAGGAGACAGGGCCCATGTTTGTGTTCCTGTGGGGATTGCTGCTGGCAGGGAAAAATGGGTTTAACTAGGACCCAAAAAGTTTCAGATCAAAGCTGTGAAAGGGCTTTTAAACCCATTCTCTTCTCCTCCTGCACTGTACCAGCACACTCTTATGCTTTGCTTTAAGCAAAAACTTTCACTGTGGTCAAATTATTATGCATGTGAAGAAGCTGCCAACATGAGGCAGCTACAGAAGGTTTGGCAAATCAGCTAAGTGTGAGACATCATGGTGGAACCCTGTCAGGTTTAGCAGTGATGGCTACACATTGTCTACCTCCCCTCTCCCACACCTCACAGTCAGGGGTTATTGCCTCTGCACTAGCAGTGGCCAAAGTGGGGGCTTGCTGCCTCCGCCCGTGCAGTCCACAAGCCAGACTCGGCAGAGAAATTACCCTTATCAGCATCTGCTCGTTTCCCCTGCTGCTGGGACAGACGGCACTGGAAGAGGGTTACAGCAGTTACGGGGGAGGTAGAGCATTAAAGATTGCTGCTGTTCAGTCTGGCAGAGCCCATCTGTCAAGGCCTTTAAAATGCGTTCAGTCCCAAGATGGAGGTTTCCGGTACAAATCAAGCGGCCTTAGTTTGATGCTATTTAGTAGAGTCTGCCTAAAATTAATGAAAAACTTGGACAGGCACCTCTGCCAAATCTAGCTAAGCAGTTTAATGTATTAACATAACCAACTTGCTACTCTTCCCTGCAGAGCAGAACAAGATGGATCCCACCCCTCACCCCTTCCTGTTCACAGTCCAGTGTTGTGTCTTATGCCAATAATAATGCTGGGCTTGCGCAAAGACATCAAGCTGTAAATGACAATGTCCCCCACAAATGCTCAAATCCTGCTCTGCTACCTGGCAAAAGAGACTGTAACTTTTTGTGACTGTGATATCTCAAGAAGGGGAGATCCATTAGAGGTCTGCATACTCTTCGCTCCTGAATGAGGGGATCTATGTGATGTTTAAGATGTCTGAAATTGTACACATTTTCATGCCTTTAGCTGATTTATCTTGAGTTTTCTCAGTGGGGACATGGCAGAAATTTGGTAAAAAGCTAATGGAAATTATGCCTCTTGGCAAAGACCAACTATGAGTAATTCTTGTGGAGGCACCTGTTAACGAGTTAGGTTACTTACATCCTCTTTGTTTTCATCACTTCTCTTTGTTAAGCAGAAGGCACATCGGAAATTCTGCTGTCTGAGGATGACAGCAGATTGGGGATGTGGTTATCTGCCTCCACTTACTACACTCTCAACACTCCCTCTCAGAGGCTGAGTGGGATGGCCAGAAAATAGGGAGGATGTGGTTTCTGAATTCTGAATCATGACAGTTTTCCCCCAGTACTCTTATCTGTAGTAATTAAGAAATTCCAGCCTGGTAATTAGACTGTAGTTCTCAGGCTCTGCGGACCTTGACACTAGCTTCTTAAATTTCAGGACTAACCAGAGGAATCAAATTAAGTTTTTTTAATTAACAGTTCTTCTAAACTGATACTCAATTGGAGGCCAAGCTGAGCAACAGCATTTTAGAATTCATTCTGTTACTTCCACCCCTGTTTGCATTTCTTCCCCGGGGACCTCTAAGTCCCACACTGTAATGGCCAGTCTTCGCGAACGAAGATTTTGGGAAAGGTCTTTTACCTTTCCAGCCTGCGCAATGGATTTTTTAGGTGAGACACAGCATGCGCTGAACTGAGCCCACCCTTTAATCCTAAGGTTCATCTGCCGGGGCCAAGCAAGCTTGGACACTAATTCTTTTTGTAAAACCTTGTAGTGGAGTCAGATCCAGGCTGCACACTAGAAACAGATAATGAGTGAAAATATTCCAGCAATTTGATCTTTGATGTTTCAACCTGGGTTTGAATAGATGACCTTCAGAGACCTCTTCCAGCCCTTTTTGTTCCACTCTTCATAATACCTATGGGATATTATGAAAAATGGTGGGTGGGTGCCTCTTGCTTCCAAAAATTTATTTCAAACTGGTAAACAAGTTAAACGCGTGTGTAGTTAAAAAAAAAAATCAACCAAAACCAACCAAAAAACAACCCAAAGAAAACCTTAGGAGGCCTCCAGAACCTTAAATATGTACCGCAAAAGAGCTGTGCTCTATTTCTTTATTTTAGACAGTAAAGATGTGATTAATATTTCTCCTCAGATCAGGTTAGAACACTTGGAAGGGAACTTCTGGTACTTTGTCAGTTTTTACCCTAGTCCTGCCTGGCTGCAGGGTTCAGCTGGTACTTGGGTCACTTCTCTTCTGTGTCTGGGTAACAACAAGTGAACAAAACAGCAACGGCTTAGCAGTGGTTCCTGCAGGACCCCAAGATGTGCCTTTCAGAGATCTCTCAGTAGACTTCAGTTCTGTCTCATGACAGGATTATCTTTGTCCTTGATCAAGATGAAACAGGGATGCACTGCATCCCACAGATATTGCCCATGAGAACTTATGCTTACAGCCTGAAGTCCTGCTGCACTAAGCACTAACTCCAGTAGTATGTTGATTTAATACCTGATCATCTATGCAGTTCAACACCAAACTCAAATTCATTCATACATTCAGACTTCACTTGATTTAATGATGACTTCTTCTAGTGTTTTCTCAAGTTAAAGATTAGCTGACGTGTATAAACTGGTAGTTACTGTGATATTATCCTTTTTCCTGGGTACTGTTCTGCTACTGTTCTCTCTGAAATTCATCTTCAGGCTTTGGACCACTCTTACCCTGAAAGCTGAGCAATACTAATATGCAACAATCTCAAATATGGTCACAGCACATCTTAAACTGCCTACACCTCATGGAAAAATCTGATGGATGCCTTACTTAGAAATACTTTGGTTTAGGTAGGTAATTCTTTTTTGTTTCCTTAATACATTTCTATAAAAACAGGTCATGGTTTAGAATTTAATCTTCTATGTATTCCTGACTTCAGTCATAACCTCTGTCTACATCAAAATTAGCTGGAACATCATCTTTACAGCACACGTCAGATTTGAAAAAGATCTTTTTATCTTTTTTTTTTCCCTCCTGTAAAGATCTGAAACCTAAGCCTAAAAATAATCAAAGTTTTCTCATCCTTTTTAAATTATTCTTAGTGTGAATTGATTTTCAGTATTGATTCTAGGAATACTGTCTGTAAGCAGTTATGGTTTGTGCAATATGTTAAATGATAAAAAAAGATTCAGTGCATATATTTATAAAATATATAAATATTTATAAAATAGAATAATTCTTTTATACAAGTAACACACCTATATACACACATAACTGCAGAAATTCAGTCAGTCAAGAGGTAGTTTCTGGTTATTGCATTTATTTTTCTACTCTATATTCTCACTAGAAAAGACGATAATGACCCTGCAGTTGTCTTTCAGTGCAGAACAGCATATACATTTGAAACTTACTGGGAAAAAACACCCCACAGATTTCCATGAGTAACCGAAAAGCTGAGGAAGAAAACCAGTGAAAGATGTGTTGTAGCAACGTACAGAATAAAACAAACAACTAGCACTTTATACCTAAGGTTACATATTCACTATAGGAAAGTGGATCTAAATTCAATGTCATCTGCTCTAGCTGAAATGATGCCTTATCTTACTTTGGTTTTAAGGAGGTTATATTTGAGCTATTAAAAAAAGAATCCCAAAATAAGCAAACCCACTCTTTCATTGGAAATTTGCTCATTGTTCCTTGCTTCAAAAGGATCCAGGAAATGGTGGATGTATACATACCACAAATCAAAGTCAAGAGCATGATTAATTGGCTACCTGACCTTTCCCAGGGAGATACAGCAAGGAGAGCTGGAAAGGGCCAGCATAGGGAAGGAGGGCTGTGCAGTTCCATGGGGTTCTCCCTAGCTGGGGCAAGAATTTAATTCATGCATATTTCCAAATAATTTCAGAACTGTATATTTTCCAGTCTGCTAATGCTTAAGGGCTTACCTACGTGCTGGTTTTGGGATTAATTTAACTGTAGATCAGTTCAGAAAGAGGTGGCAATATGGGTATAAGCTACAGTGATAAAAGCACCGTTAGCTTGATAGAACTGTATTCACTCTAACGGAGCATGAAGTAATTTTATTTGTAAATTAAAACATTACAAAAATATGCTAAAATCATCCCTGAGAGCAAAGATAACAGATGAGTGAGCTATATTGCAAAAGCTGGTTGGAATACCTTAGTGTTAACAGTGCTAATGTTGGTTCTTTAGAATAATCTGCATTGTAACTTAAAAATTTATTTTACTTGTGATTAGTTTGTCTTCAACTCCCTTGTCAATGTGTGGCTGCTTGACGGTAATTAAACTGCACCTTATGAAATGCATTTATCCAAGATGGTTTCTTAGAAAACTCAGCTTCCCATGAATTGCTTTAGCCCACTTGGTGTTGCAGGTTGGGACTCATCTGCCTCACCAGAGTAAGGAGAACAATTTAAATAATTTCACTTAAGGTCTCAGTTAGCATTTTTTTACCACCATGAAATGATCTAAGAATTATAGGATGACAGAAAACTCCCTCAAAACACATTTTCAAAACCATTTTCCAAAAGTGACTATGTTAGTAGACTTTATTGTCACCAGAAAGCCTCTGTTAATCTTACAAAGCATCTGCAATGAATAATCTTCCCCTCCCCCATTCTTATTTGTTGCCAGAAACAGCTTATAAATGCTCAGTTGAAGACTCTGCCAAATTTGACTTTTGGGCACACTTGCAAATAGAGAATATTTCCACTGATTTTGGTAAAATTACTCTAGATTTACATGGATGCAAGTGAAAGTCAAATTTTGCCTGGGTCTTTCCTCATCAGCTACCACTTGGTGCCCTGATCAGCACCAGAACTGCTGCCTCTGGTGTCAGTGGAAGGCAAGTGCTTGAGCTGAGTCTGCCCATAATTTGACAAATTATTATAAACAGATTTGAACAAATATTTCTTTGCAAAACAAACCAGTCAGCAGGCTCCAGGCTTTATTCTCCTGATGGATTTTACAGGAAATAATATCAAGTTAGCTATTATGAAACTACCCCCTCCTCACACACACATAATTGCTTCCAGCTTGCTGATTATTACCCTTTCCTTAACTGATAGAGTGAGAAGAGAAATAAAAATATCTCCATACAGTAGGCCAAATCCTCATCTGGTATAAATCGACATAGCTCCATCAAAGTCAATAAAACCATCTTGATTTACACCAGTTGAGGAGCTGATGCACTATAATTTTTTTACTTGCTTTCAAAAATAAAACCTTATGTGATTGTGTAACCAACATTGCAACAGAAACCAGCATTTTCTTTTGTGAAGTCAAACATGTGCCCTCCCTTTAACTTTCAAACATTTTCACTTACACAGTCCTTTTTTTTTCCTCCGCCTTCTGGCAGAATGGTCCTACCACCCTTGTGTCATAAGTGAGGTACAAACTGGACTGAAAGATGATCAGGCACAAAATAATAATTTCATGGAGTAATGAGGACAAAAAATGAAATGCTACCACTATTCTTTCACCCAAAAGAGGAAGAAGGGCTGAGAAAAGCAGAAGATGAGAAAATTCTTTCTCTACTGACATTCTCTCTGATCTCCACTTTCCAATTAACAAACATATATTAACAGCACCAAGAAATTAGTAATTCCTACCCCGTAATTACAGTACTGTAAAGTACTGATATAGATCAAGTTTCTTAAATAATCTTTAAAATAATATAATGAGACTTATTACAAGGTTTACTAAAGCTGATAGAAACTATATGCTCTGCCTGGACAAACTCAGATTTCTGAAGTCTTTCTTCAGTCTTCACTAGGGGCTGTGAAACACATGGTGATTTTTTTGGAAATACTCTTTGTCTCTTGTTCTGATCAAGAGCACAGAGAGCTGTTTACAGCAAATCTTTCATGTCCATTTGAGGGGTTCTAGGCATTTCAGTGGGGTATATTGTCAAAGAGAGGTCTGGTCTTTCCCAAACCCCTCATTTTTTTGGCTGGTTTTTTTGATTGATCTGTATATTCAGAAATTCATGAAAATTTCAATAGCATCCTGAAAAATCGGCATTATTTCATTGTTAATGCTGGCATAGTTTTGTACTGGTTCAGTAAAGACTTCTATGAAAATTTACATTTATAAGTTCTTGGTATTTAGCAGCCCCTAATAGCATGCTGGCAGTTTTATTAAAGTTAATGGTGATATTTGTAGGATCACAGACTTTAATTTCCAATAGCTCTTCTGAATACTTTAAGATGTAATAAAAAATTGCCTTCGCATGCATTTCCAAATGTTTTTGTGCAAAATGCGATCAAGATTAACCTAACTTTAATACATATTTAAAATACATATTCTATTACTTCAAATAACATCTTGAAAGTCATTCTATGATGTCTGGAATTCAGTTGCAAAGACTGAATCAGAATTCAGTCACACATTCTAGTCTCTGTTTTAATATACATTTTTTTTTTTGATTCATAGGCCAGTCTGAAACACATTCAGAACTGACTGGAAAACTTTTATAATAAGACTTGAAAATTTGTGTATAATATTTGTTAGGTACCACCACACTACTTATTTTGATTTGGAAAAGATTGCTTACCTCTATTAAACTGTGAGCCTTTTAGCTTTGGGATCCTGCTTTCACTGAAACCATAATTTTGGATTGCAGCTCTTATTTTGTAATGAGGCTTTTCCACCTGGCTGAATGAATGAATGACTGAGATGTTGATGCAGAAAAATTAAATTCAGATCCTTTATTACCTCTCTGTTTCCATGGCAAGATATGACTTGAAAATAGGATCTAATCCCTGGAGAAAGCAGTGGTTTCCCAAGTACCCTATAAGCAAGTATTTATAGGCAAGCACTCTCCAGATCTGTGCAGAGGAAATTAAAATAAAACACAAATTGGCAAACACTTTCCATTTGGTTGAGATTGAAAGAGTAGCCCTGTCTGTAAATGAAGGTGGTGGTAAATCTTGCCTGACAATTCTGCCAGCCTTGCGTAACATGGGCAAGGAGTGTCAAGTCCTGCTGGGGACAAACAAAAGTTGTTCAAAAAGTCAGGTCCTGTCCTCCATGGTACCGATGGGGACAAACAAGTTGCTACAAAATGGATCAAAACAGATTCTACTTTGCTAGAAAGTGCAGTCCTTCACAGGGCTGCAGTTAAGGCTTGCAAACTCTCAGAAGGTTTCTGGGACTGCAGAAGGTTGACTTTCAAGCTGCCAGTTTAATAACCCAGAGCAGTCGAGCAGTTGCTCTCTACAAAGCTGGCCCTGTTTCCTACGTGATAGTGAGAGAAACAGTCTCATGCCAACATCGACACTTGCAAGGCTTGAGCTTTTCCTGGAAAAGTCACAATTATTCTTTGAGGAAGTTGTGTCAGCCGGTATCAAATGGATGATTTGGATGCTCTATGCACAGGCCATTTGCCAGCAGGTTGGAGACTGGAGACCTGGCTGGTGTGGTGCCCCATTCTGGGGAGATTGGCCTCAGCTCTGATTGGTGAAAGTTCGTCAAAGCAGAGTGCTTCCAATGAAATACTTCAAGCTCAGAGCTTGTTTCAGCAGAAAAAGCAAATCTAACCAGCTCCAACCCAAGGTTCTTTTCTCTAAGCATAAATCATAGATGGAATAAGTATGGAAGATTTAGGTAACATCTTAGACTGCTTTTCTTTTTACCTACAGCAAAACTTTTTATTCCAAAGCATGGCAACAAAGATTGAAAAAAAAGCACAGCACTGCCTTGCCTAAAGCATGCTGAAGCTTTGTGGCATCTTTAGACTGGATTCTTGGCTTTGGAGACTAGAGAAACCTGAAAGTGTACTGGAAGTGAAGTCAAAACAGCTTGTTACCCAACTTGCTTTTTCCACAAAGTATTGAAATATTAAGAACACAGGCAAATAATGCTTGGATACAACTCCCTTTGTTTGTGTCGAGTTGCATTTGTTTGTCTGAAGCCAAACTGTGTGAATAATTTTGCATTCTTTATCTTAGCAGTGAATTGTGTGGTTCTGAAATTTAAGTAAGATAAGATCACAAACAAGTAAAAACGTGTAGGCTGAAAAATCAATATGTTTCAAAGTAACAGCTGAGAAACAAATTATTCCTGTACTAATAGGCTGAAAAGTAGGTTTAGAGATCCTGCTAGAGCTGGTAATATTACCAACAGCTAAAGCAGTATTAGAAGGGAGTTGAGCTGCCTTCATAGTCAGATGTTAATCACGCCATCACCACGAAAGAAAGACCAATAATGGTAAACTGCAACATGAGGGATTTTTTAAGCTTCTCAGTCTTTGCATAATAATTCGATCTCAACCACTGTAGTTCTTTTTAAGTACTCATGCTGAGGTCTGCTCTTTTGATTTACCCTGAAATTTTCTAAAATTTTACTTCAATTATTCAGAATAGCTACTCTCTTGCTAAGATGTTCCTATTTTTTAGTTCAGGACTCAATGTCATTGTCACCAAAGAGTGGCAGAATTCCTGCCAACTTAATCACATTCAGACCTATACCATGCCTAACATCAGAAAGCCATTTAATAACTAGTTTATACCAACTCAAGTCTGTTCTCTCAGTGATCACACACCTTAAAAACAGTTTTCTCTAAATGAGAAATCTACATTTCTGTACTGAATTGTTACTTGCTACGAGTCACTCTTTCGGTCACAATTACGCTTTGCTGAAATAAAACACTCATTGCCCCTGAGAAACACCTGAATAAGCCATGCCTAATATGATGCAATTCAAGAACAATTAAAGGCAGTAACTGAAACTGTAGGCTAGTAGCAAAATAAAGATTTCTCTTGCCACCAGAATCTGCCTTTTCTTCTTCCAGCCCCTGCTTCACCTAGAGCTTTTAGAAATGGTGGAAGACTTAAACACCCAACTGTTCAAAAATAATCCTCATAATCCCCAATCTCTGTGTCTGGTATATAATTCACTAGGACACAACTAAATGTCTCCTGCTTATATTTCTCTCTATATGCTGAAGTCTCTTGAATGATGGCTTTGTCTTCAAACAAGTCATATATGTACTATAAACATCTGTGTATTTATAATACAGAATTCCCCCAATTCTCATCAACTCAGGAGATGACTGACTTTTAAAAAAAGTTACACATGCAATAGCAGTCTCATCCCCTCTGAAGGTATTTGTTTGGTCAATAGCATTCTTTAGAGAAAAGCTGTGTTGACAGGAAAAAGGACAGGTTGTTAAGAGGCTGTGGAATGACGGCAGGACTCAGCAGCTACAAGCAGAGCTGTAAACCAAGATGGGTGTCAATTCAGTCCTTTGACAAAGCCAAAGTGACTAAAGTAATGTGTTGAGGCACACTACACAGTCTTATCTGCTTAGTTCTACATAAATGTATTAAAATGGAAAAAAAAACAACAACCAGGAAAAAAAACACTCAGAAATCAGCAGAGCTACATCTTCCCACTGAGGAACATGCTAACAGTGCTTAAGATGGAGTTTGGACTAGAAGCCTCAACTGAGAACACATGAGAAGCTCCCAGTCCAGATTATTTGATTTTTATTAAACAGGCGAGAAGGGCTGATTAAGGAGCTGTGTAACTTACAAAAGGAAAATCCTCACACATGATGTTACATGGCTGAGGAAAGAGTAGAAATTAAAGATGACTGATCTATTTTTTAATCTATTTAACAGCAACTGTGAATAGTTTTAGCTATGCCCCTGAAGTTCCAAATTTATTATCTCGGTAGTTTTGAAACAGCTGTGAAATCAGTTGTTACTTGCCAATTACAGTGTAACTTTGAATGATCAGTAACCACAGCCATCCTAGAAAGAGAAGCAAGCTGGCAGCTGAGCATACGTGTTAAAAGGGATGTTTATGACTGGATGACAAAGAGCAGCAGTTGGAAGGGATCAGGGCTGGAAGCAAAGGTAAGGCCAGAGACAGCAAGTGGGACTGGTGCATACAGGACAGAAATGTGTTGTTTGAAAGAAGATAAAAATTCTTGTAGTGGTGCTAATAGCCTCACACATGGAATATGAGAACCTGTGTCATTTCCAAGGGAGTGGGGCTTTCTAGTCTGGAGAAGCCTGAATGAAACATCAAATCTGATCAAATTTGGCAATTTTTGTTAGAATGTGGCCTGGTCCTGTTCTAGGAGGATTTGTGGTGTTGTGAATTGATCCTATCACTTACAGGTCAATAATTTCTAACTCAGTCTTTCCAGCACATTGACAAATGTTAGCTCCACATCTGGGATCTTTCTGGAGCAGTGACTGGAGCTTGTTTAGATTCCAGAAATGGTATCCCAGTCCTTCTGAGTTCCCAGTAGCCCTCCAAGTCCCTTTTGCTCCTCTAATCCAAGCCAGGATGTGCTGTAGCCATCTTGATGTTTGCAGGGGCAGCAGTCCACAACTACATACCCTGGGTGAAGAGAATGCACTCCTGGGGAGAGGCTGTGTAGTAGAGGTAGGAGGAGATAGACTGTGGAAGGGAGAAAGTAGCCAGCATTTGGAAGAGCAGGACTCTCACTATGCAGGCCTCTCGCCCAAGCCATTCAGAGGTTAGTTTTGTTGTAACAAGTAAATTTTTTACTCCATGGTAACACCATTCAGCTTGTGCCATTGATACTTGTGTTGGAGCTTTAAATGTAATCCAATGAAGTCCATAATGAAGTTCATACTATGAAATTCAGGGCTAAAAATTCCACTTAAGAGCTGTATTCAAAACAAAAATCAAAACACAACATGGCATTAACAAGATCCAAATGGAATTTATTTTTTCTACAAAGTTTACTGTGGGCCTGGCTTGAAACGTGCCATAATATGCATTACTTGTTATGAATAGGAAAACCACTTATGACGAAGTACCCTATGGCATCTGCCATTACAAGTTACTTAAAAGCATTCTTAAATACTATAAATATCCCAAGGAACTGTGACTTCTTACTCCCTCAAAAACTTTTTATAACATAGAGCAGGCTAACTTTTGATGTACACTACTGCTGTTAAGCTGGATATGACAGTTCAGTGCTGAGCTGTGTGTCTCATTGATAAGGATGCACTTAAAGTAACACTAACAATTTCGTTTTCCTAATGATCTAAATTATTCTGGAACTATAAATTCTAGGAAACTGTAATAAGTTCAAAGATATAAAAAAATGCAACAAGCTGAAAAGGACAACATTAACAGAAATGTTATAAATATATTTTATTTGAAATTGGGTGGTGAAAGGCAAGGTAAAGTTCACCTTGTATAGATAGCATCTACATACCACTTTCCTTGCAGAGTGTCAGAATCGGGAGTCAGCTGAATAATTTGGTGCATAATCTTTTTCTTATCTTTTTGCGAGACAAAGTTCACCCAAAGTCATAAGGAGACGGAGAAAATTAGGGGAAGGTGAGTGTTGAAATGATGAAAAGAGTACTTTCAAACAGGTACCTGTGTTGCCTTTTAATTTTTTGGCTGTCATGTGTTCATTGCTGTTGCTACCTGACCTTTCAAAATAGGGTATGGATGAAAATCTTTCTTTGGACCAGTGTTTCATGTACTTGCAGAAACAGAGGACAGGATGTGATTACTTACATCAATGAAACAGCTTTAAACAGGCTGAAATCAGCATCTTTTTCAGGTGTCCTTGTTCTGTTCCCTTCTCAGTCAAACCTAGAAAGCCTGTGTTTGGAGAACATTAGCCGTCATTTTATTTTGCTAAGCAAGCTGTACAAGTTTATGGTGTCTCTAGATAAGGTTTTTTTATGTGTTACCTACTACACTTTAAATTACTATCCCTGTACTGTTCAGGCTGCTTACTATACTGGCAACCAAACAGGTTTAGTTTGAGGGTGTGAAGTTCTCCTCATAACTGGCATCACCTATCTGTTAGATGCACATTGAGTGTTCCTCCCATTAAACATCTGATTGTCATAAAAGGGAAAAATAACATTTTCTTCCTGGCTTTAGAAATTATTATTGGAAAGTTTGAATTAGTATGTCTATCAGGAGGACAAAGGAGCAGTATCAACTCTCTCCCTTCCTTTAAAGTCTTTGTAAATAAACATATAGCAAGCAATTTCTTGTTCCCAAACCCTGTGCTTGGCCCTCGGGCCCATTCAATGCCCGAAAGGGCTCTTTCTTTATTTTCTTTCTTCTTCCATCTCACACAGTGTAATACCCAGTCACCCCCAGGATTTGTTGGTAGTTGTAAAAGGGTAAAGGTTTTACATTACTCTAGGCAACAGGAACACAAAACCAAAATTTCCGTCCCCTTGCTCTAGGCAACTGCTAGACAGAGTGTTGGTCTTTTTGTTCTGTTTTGTTTTGGGGTTGGTGGGTATTTTTGCTCCTGGAGGCCTTTACTCTTAATTTATTCACCTGGGAAAATTGCATCTGCCTGGAGTACTTCTGGCTCAGGCCTTCAGGTTCAACCCATTGTTTTGGATAGCTGCTACCTGTATGTTTTCAGAATTACCACTCTACAAAGACACATATGTCAGAGCACCCTCCAGTTAGCCTGAAAGAAGAGCCAGTAGGGCAGCCAGCTGTATAAATCAAGTAGACGACTGTCAGCAGATTATAACCTTTTGATGTTGATTATTAACAGTTTTCAACATTATAAAATGTTGGCCCTTTTTTATTACTCCACAAATTGTCATTACTTCCTCACCAGGCACAAGCTTGAGAGCATGTTTGTGTAAAACAAGCAACAGGACCTCTAAAATGATACCCTGGATGATTCACTAAAGACCAAGGAAAAGCAAACCCTATCAGTTGACATTAAATAGTTTTTTAATGCTTATTCTATCCTATCTCAAAAGATGAAAAATTCTAAAAAAAGTGTGGGGAGGGAACCCAAAAGGTATGGTGAACATTTTGTTTAATTATCTTGGAATTTGTTTTGTTGTTTAAAGAATTAATCAGCTGCTCCTAGTCCAGGGGGAGCATTCCAGAGGCAGAGAGGCACTGCAGAGCAGGTCCATGCTTCCCATGCCTTTTGTTTCTTTGCCTATGTTCTGGGAGTCAAAGTTCAGAAGTACAGAAGTGTACTCTGTCTCAGCAGGTCTATGACTGGCAGAACTGTTTCTGGAAAAGTGAAAATAGTTATGGCTGGGGCAGTTAAGCTGGCTCTAGACCTGTTTTGAACTACTGGAGTGGAGCCAAGGACCTGGCTCAACTGATAGATTTTGTTTTCAGTTGCATAAGCACAAGTAACCTGCAAGACTTGATTATTTTTTTAGTACAATGGTTAAGTTCAGATAGGATTATTTAAACAACAACTACAATAGAATCCCTATAAGCACTTTTCATTTTACCTTAATCAGCCTCCTAGGTGGCTGCATCCTTGCTCGGCCTTTGAGTTCTGATCTTACAGCTGCTCAAGTGTTTTGACATACTGAGCACTGCTGAATCTGTAAAGATTCTGTCCATATTCCTTAAGAAAAATTGCAGATCCTACTCATTCATATTTTTCTATTAGGAAAAAATAATCAGGTTTTATAATAAATGAAAGAGTAATTTTAGTATGATTGAACTTACATGGGTAACATTCCCTCCTTCTGGATACTTTTTCATCTTACTATACACTCTACACTTAATTTCTTCAGAAGTATAAACATACCAATGAGCTTTTGCTCTGACAGACCTTTTGCAAAGGCTTTGGAACATATTCATATAGGGGGAAATAATTATCTCTTGAAATATGTAGTTATTGACTGTCAAAGGAATTAATATATTACAGTTAAGTGTAGAAGGAAAAAGCATGTAAGTCAGCTGATAGAAATGGATTTTTATCTTTACTACTACTTTAGGAGGAAAGCATACTGTGACAGATATTTCAGATACTTCAAGGCAAATCTCCCTTTGGTGGGACAAGCAGATACTTACATCAGTCATCTGATTCAGAATTAAGCAGAGTTCCTATGCAGGCAAAATCCAGACAAAAGGAAAAATTAGTCTATGCACAAAGCTTGTGCTGTCTCATCTAGACCCCTTTCTACTCCTACTTAACTAAATACATTTAAAACCCTGTGTTAATGTGCTAATGTAACATTTATACCTTGTTTCTCAGTGTGTCCACCTGATGGTTCAGAGAGCTGCAGCTAAACTGATGCCAAAATAACTCTAGTTAAACTAGTTCATGGTCTGGTCTGCATGCAAAGCTCATGATAAATCTGAGAGTACGATTTAGGAGTAGACTGTGTTAAAAAAAACTCAGGAAAGTTCCCTCCTTCATTCTTTAACAGTGTGAAACCATAATAATTTACAGGAGCTTTTATCCTTCCCTAAATCCTTATTGGTGGTTTACAAAATAAAGGGACAGAAGGGACAGACTTAATTTTAGAACAAAGGATGGTCACATGCACAAGGTCTCTACACCATGGAAATATGAATCACTAGTAGATTCATTCTGATTTAACTGAAGAAACAAAGTCCAAATTATTCCCAGGAGCATTTTGTTGTTTGACCCCCACTGGAACTGATTACCTTTTACGACTCTCAGTAGAAGGACCTCTTAATTTCCGTGAGGTTTTATATACACCACACACCGCTGTGAGCACTGGACGTGATCTGACTGGTGTAGGAGGAACAGCACAGCTTGCGGTGCTGAACCGAGTGCTGTTTCTTACACTGTCGACTAAAGGGGTGGCCAAACCCGGTGCCCATAACCTACATGCTTCAAAGCTTTCACATGGCTCGGAGCCAAGAGACACTTCAATTTCGGCAAAGGCCAATAAGGCAGGGAGGGCTGTGGGCCTCCCTCGAGCAGGTGGTGACCTGTTCCGTGGTGGACCGCTGGGGCACGGCTGCTGTGCAGGGGCCGGTGCCAGCCCCGGCGCTGCCCAGGCTCCTGACCCGTTTGGAGACACGCCGGACGAGGGGAGGAGGCCGAGGACTCTCCACAGCAGCCGTAGCATCGAGCCTGCCTCGTCGGGCTGCGGCCGCTTCCAGACCCTGAGCACTCCCTGCAAGACGAGTCAGGCGAGCTGCGACGACTGTCCTAAAACGCCTGCTCAGCCCACTCGGGTTAAGCTGTAACCAGCCGCCTTCTCCACAGGTGAGCGGGCGCACGCTCCGCCCGCCACGAGACCATCCCTGATGGGCGGCTGTGAGGGGCTTCCCCCGTTCCGCTGCCATTGCCCACGAGAGCCCCGCCCGCCCCCGCGGCCGCCAGGGGGCGCGGGCAGGAGGTTCCAGGCCGGCTCCCACCCGCCATCCCGGGCCGCTCCCTGATGCCCGGACGCGCCGTGCCCTCCCCGTCCCGCACGGACACCGAATCGCTCATGTTTTAGGCACAAAAGATGTAGTTCCAAAAAGTGGTTTTTTTTCCCAGATCCCACAGTTAGCGCCAAACTCCATGCAGATCCCACTGACAGGCCAGCCTGCGGAACTGGTGCCCACCGGGGTGGCAGTGTCAGCCTAACACTCCGGTATAAATTAACGGCAGTGAATAAAACTCCTCTGGCAGCATTTCCTCATTCATATAGTCGGACTGAGCTTCACCAGGTGAGGAGCACTGCTTCTACTTGCTTCTGCAAAGCCATTTGGAAAGTCACCACTCTCTGTAACCAGGTTTTATGTGAACATTAAGGATTCTTTGCACAACTCATTGAGAATCCAACCATCAGCACAGACCCGAGCTGTGTTTCCTGCAATACCTTCCCCCTTTCTCCTCCTGATTTTTCATCAAATCGTCCTCCTGCCAGGAGATTCCTTAAGACTGTGTGAAAGAAGCATTACTGGAGTGGAGGGGAAGTGTTTTATTTCAACTTGTGTCAGCTGTTAAACATTTTTATCCAAGCATGTGTGCATGCAATATGCAGAAGTATTAGATAATGCTGAGGTGGTAATTCCTTTTGCTGCTAAACTCTCATTTGCACAATAGGCAAGAAATGGAGAATTGAGGTCATGCATATGCCTTGCATGTTAAAAACGTACCTATGAAGCAGGAAATTCTCTCATTGAATTTCAGTTTTGTCACAGAGGCAAAACACACCCACTCACAGACATTAGAAAACAAATATCAAGGCAGTTCAGGGCAGTGATGGGAAGGCAGGGGCATTTTTAAACCTGATCTGACCTTTTAAACCTTTCTTCTTGGTACTGACTTTAGTGGGGGTACTTACCAAGATAAGGTATAAAGGAAATTTCTTGCACACTTTCTCCTTGTTCTCATTATGAGCTGCATTTCTTTCACTGGACCTCATATGAGTCAGTGGTAGTGAGTGTAACTGAAAGCATTTTAAAGGAGGGGTCTTACCCATTGCATCCAACAGGGACTAGGCAAAGCTGCAGGTCACCCTTTTTTTTGCCCTAAAGGAGGCTTGCAGTTAAAAGTAACTGTCTGATTTCTGGCGGATGACGCAGTGACTGGTATGCTGATTTAAGTGTCTGTCTCTATAAATGTGGGTTCACATGCAATTTTTTACAACTTTCTGTAATTATGATAACATGGATGCAAACTTCTAAAATGTATTTTAGACAGAGATATTTATACCAATTCAACCTTAAACATGGGTACATTATATGCATAATGATACATTGAATCACTAGAAAATGTTCCTACAGAACAATAAACTGTGTGGATATATGCATTTTTGCAACTTTATGTCCACACCATGGTCTATAACTTCCGTGTGTGAAGGTAGTCTTAGAATTGTAAACTCTTGCCTTTGCTTTTTCTCTAGGAACGTTTGATGGCTGGAAATTACAACTGAAACACTTGTTGGTTCTTAATTTACAAGTTACGGAAACTTTAACAATTTCATTCTATCAATTGCTCTGCTAAATTGGTACTGGTAACAAAAAGGTTTACATTTTCTTCCTTGCTATGAATGCTTAGCAACTGTATGGTAACAATCCTAATATCCTAATAACTTTCCAGCTGTCCTAAGTCTTCCAAAGCCAGCAATACTGGATTTATCACCTTTTAAGATTTTTCCCTTTAGTTCTGCTCTACATGTGTGCTTTATATAAACCAAGCACATTTACAAGTGCCTGACTTTTAAGAAATGTAGAAATTCTGTCAGTATCTTACTTTCTCTTGGGTATGAGGCCCCAACATGGGCATTGTGGACAGCAATGTCCACATAAAACATGCCTGTCCCTGGATTTGTGGGAGCAGGGAGAATGATTGTATGGGCTTGTGCCTTGGGAGCTCTCATTTTGGAGGACCTCCCTTGAGTATAGCGTTCCCGTAAGGATTATATTCTGTGGCCATAATGTAGTATGGGTGGCTCCCCTCCAGCTGTAAGACTCAGCACCCTAGGCTTGGATCACTCTGCCAGCACCCTGTTAATGCAGTTATGGAAAAGCAGTGTCCTGCAAAAGCATGAAATCAAAACTGCAGCTCACTTCATAACCAGAGCAAACTACCACTTTACTCCAGCCCTCATCTACCTTGGCTGAAGTGGTGGCCAGGGTCTAAGCATGTGCAGAAGGATTGTGGTGGAGCTGTTTTACCTGTACACATGACTCACCCATGTGTTGTCAAGTGGGGAGACTCCAGAGTCCCTGTCGAGCCAGCTACTGTCTTCTTTCAACTCTGTTCTTATTTGGCATCTACCATCAGAAGGGTGCCTGGATAGTTAATCTCTTTGCCTTATCTCTTAAAGCCTTCTATGCAAGATGAGTAGCAGGACAGAAGAAAATAAGGTGGAGGCCAATGAGTCTCATATTAAATGGATAAGTAAGTCAGAATACTAGTCACAGTTGTGAGTCATCACATTTGTTGCATGAAGGACTCTATGAAAATCCAACATGGTCTGTATTTGAGCAGATGTATATGCTTCAGATTGACTCATCACTGTAATCTTTGACTAAATAACCCAGGTCAGCTACTGGGCCAACTTCTCTTCATGTGTTCCTCAACAGAAACTGCACTGCATGGGATCATTTCAATATGCAAGCAGGTTTGTCTGATCTCAGTATTAGTGACCAAAAAAAAAAAGGTGGGACTGTATAGTCATATAACAAAATCATAAAGTAACATCCTTGAAATTATTTGTTCTACTCATCAACTGGACAGAGAGGTGTTCAATCTAAATAATTCAAATAAGATGAATGCAAACTTAGGTTAGTATTATACAGTTTGAAAGTTCTCAATCTTAAATTTGACTGCATAAAGAATATCTTAATGATCCAGATCCAGGTTTCAAGCAGGCTGATGCAGGATATTTAAATCTATTGTAAAATGCCATACATCGCTCCAATAATGACAAAGTGCATATGTAACAAAAAATAGCAAATCCACCCATCATTCACTCATTCATTCATTCAAAATCCTTCATCAGTCATCATTTACTCCAAATATTGGTTAGCAATGAGAAATTCAGCATATTTTAGTGTCAGAAAATTACAGTAGGATCAATACTCTATATACTGTGCACTACAACTGTGAGAAAGAAAATGCAGTACCAAGCCTCTCGGAATTTAAGCTGGTTTCAGAGACACTATTAGGAAATGAATAGTGGTTTCACAACATCATTTTATAATTTTGTAACCAGGTTAGAGGCCAATCACACATGGTCATTGCCACAAAGTAGATAAGGTCAGAGTTCCTCCCCACTAGTATAAGGTTATCATCTTAAATACCTTTAATAGTATTTTCTGAGAGGGAAAAAATAGGATATTATTAAAGTAAACTTAAAAGGAACATATCTCTTAATTCCTGGAGTTGCACAGAAATTAAACATGCAATATCCATTAAAAGCAGTGAGAACTGTCTAAATCCTATTAAACTGTGAAAAAAAAAATGAAGGACATGGAATGTCTTTCCATAGAATAACTCCAGTGATATAACAAACATCTCCGTGCTCCCCGAGGGCATTGTTGAGGGATGGGCCCTGCTGTACTGGGTGTTCTTTAACCTCAACAAGAGCCAAAGCAGACTCCAGTCATGACTTACTGCCCTCTATGATAGCAACAGACCCAACCATTATGCCTGCATTTGCAACTGTGGAATGCCTGGGTTAATTCTTTTAAGAAACTACCTAAACATGTGACCATACAAAAAATTCACTGACCACAGGGATTGATTCTTTACCTTTCTCTGGGACTCATGAAAGCATCAAGTGATGAACGCATCCAGCAGTGGCAGAATAAGGAACGTCCTATCCTTGTGATTACAGAACTGCTTTAAAAGCACGTTACACACAACTGCACTAGAATGAAAGAAAGATTAAATGCTTGTGAAAAATCATCTGCGTATCTCTTCCATGGGTTTTTTTTTGACTGAAGTATGTTATTTATAAGTGAGTATGTTATTAAACACTGAACATAGCACTTTACAGCCAGTAAAAGACAATAGACCAAATGTTACTGTTACCCACAGCTGGAGTGGATTGATAAAACCAGCACAGTGTCTTTGCTCACATAGTTTAAAGTCTAAATAAAGATACATGATCAAAAGAGTAAATTGACTTAGCAAAGTGACAGAAAAGGGCAAAAGGTGAAAAAAGCTATATCGGTAAAATGCATAATTGAAAAAATATTTTGCTGGGTGCCCCAAGCTTTAAGAAAGTGTACTCTGGTTTGTTTGCATTAGGGAAATGAAGGATTTTCCAAACAGTGTTTGGAAAGAAAAGGGATGATACTATTCCCCAAAAATCTACTCAGTGCACTAAAATGAGTCAATGCTCACATATATGTTATACTTCTCCTTTTTTATATGCTCCAGTCAACTGGGAAAAAGGTAGAGATTATTAATATCATGTCATTTGACAGAACAACTCACAATCTATCATTTACACATTTTCACATTTATCTTTTCAACCATATGTTTTTTACAAAAATTAGAGTTGAGAACCTAGCATGCCATTCAAGGTCCAAGGATGTTCTTTATGAAGAAATCCAATGAATTTTTTCTCAGACTTCAGTCAAACCCTGAGAGAACAAAGTGGCAACTCTGGAGAAAAAATAAACAAAAAAGCAAGAGAGCAAGTGGCAAAACACACTCTACAAAAGTACTCTCCCAGTTGCATGATAATACAGGTAGAACTGAGTAAAACTTTTGCTTTTTCACTGTTCCAATGATATGATTTTGATAAACATTAGTTATTCCAATATAATTTAAAGTGTGACTTTAAAGTGACAATGCTCTAGTACATTATTGCATAAGCTCTACTTGTTCCAGAATAACAATAGTCACATGTGGAATTATTTGGTAATGGATATAGTTGAACAGATATTTTGGAATATCTGAATAGATATTTTGAAGCATCTTTTTGTAAAGCAGTTCTTGGCGGTTTAAAGACAGGAAGAAATAGGATAAAGAAAGAAATCCCCAATACTGGAGGGACCCAGTGAGAAGAAAGACAAAATTTTCAAATTGTGGGGAGCTTTGGAGGAGCAGCTGGAGTGGGGGCTGCCCCATCCTGGGCCAACACTGTCCCTAGGAAATTGTTTAGCCCTTGTAAAGCATAGAGACCAAGTGTTTTATAAGACTTTATGTTTCCAATACAACTATTTTTAAAGTTCTGTGAACGAGAACTGCAGTTTCCCTGACTAGGGAACTACATTTCGTATGGATGTTAGAGTGTAAGTCAACTTCTAAAAAGAAAACAGCTTCATTTTTGCTGCTTTGTGGCAAAATCCACATCAACAACCCCACTGAATGTCATCAATAATCCCATTCTAGCATCTTGAATCAAAACTATACTTTCAGTGATGTGTTAAAAAGTCCCAAATTATTGCAAAATTTAAACACAGTGTTAAAATATAATAAATATTCTCATGGAAGGAAAGTAAGAGTTTTCTGATGTCTCAGAATTCATTTACATTGATTTCTCAATACCCACTTAGTAGACATTAGCTGGTGTCATAAAAACTTGTTCTAGGTCCTGCTGACCTTATTGGGAGCAGAATCAGAGCCTGGACTTGTGGATTTTAAAGAACAAAGGTGAAAACTAAATGAACTGCTCCTCTGTGTCCTAAGAACATGAAAACACAGTGCAACCCTATTACTCAGTGAGGATCTGTTCACTGGAACATCACCGAGGGAATAATGAGGGGGGAAGAACAAGAGGAGGAGGAAAAGGTGAGAAGAGAAAGAGGGCAAGAGAGAGCAAAAGAAGAAAAGGGAATTTGCTTTTGATGTCACAGTTCTATCAACTCATGCATTTTTCATGGATACCAACTAGTGCTAAAATAATGCTGTGCTGACAATATGAGCATGAAAAAAAGCAGCCAAGTTCCCAAACATCATGATACTGGCTTAAAAATAATGAGATTTACAAAAATTTGAAACTCAAAGCTTTTCTTTCTCCCCTAATTTTTAAGCCTTTTTGGTTTGTGTATTCCAGCATTTTTCTCAACCTTAAGATTTAGGAATGCAATTATTTTTAATGAGACCTGAGGTTCCAATTTAATCACATCTTCTGAAGAGCTAGAGCTTAAACCAAAGCTAAGTGTTGCAAAATCTCACTGTAATCATAAGAGCTGGCAACACCAAATGACATAACCATGGCATACTGTACTGTTTTGATGCAAACTGGACTAAAAATTACCAGATGTTAGATACAAGTGCATTAATTCAAGTAGTGTTTTGCCCTTTGCTAGAAAGAAATTAAAAACTGAAAGTGAGGCCAGCTGGTAAATGAAAACAAACTGGTAGAACTCAGGAGTTAACCTGTTGTGTAGTTCAGGCTTTGTAAACTTAACTAGAGGAAGTGAACATTAACATTTCTCAGTGCTTTTGATTAAAACCAGATCACTTTTTAAACAAAGTAATTAATGGATTGTATGTAAACGGTTTTTTTAGGTTTTAGTCACACATACTACAGCAGTGCCTATCGCAACCTTTACTTGTAGAAGAAAAGAAACCATGTATAGGTGGAGGAAACAACACGGGATCTTTATTTGCAGGAATGGCATTTTAAGTTGTTAAATTATTTAAATATTAATCTTCAGATATTATTCACCTCAATAGTTCTATAGACTTTCTACAGTTATTCTGCAGATTTTTCATATAAGCACTGGATTTTGTGATGATGAACTAGAATGGATGTGGACTGTGCAGTTATTCTGTCTTCAAGCTGGCTAGCACTCTTAAGAACACAATTAAATTAATACTCCAGTTTTAATTACCAATGGCAATGTAAATGCATTAGTGTTAAAAAAAAGAGGGGAAAAATTAATACACTAGTAAAACCATCTAGTGACATTTTCGGTGAACTGGAAAAAAATGAAGCAATGCTAAAGGGCCCACATACAACCCTTACACTCATCTTAATTTCATACAATCTCACTTTCTGCAAAATACCCCCGTACGCGCTGACAGCACTGTGGTTCGGGGGCTGTAACCGCGAGAGGCACGTCCTCGGCATTGCCCTGTCAAACGCCCACACCGCCGTGGATCAGCCCTGCAGGAGACGCGCCGGGACCACTGCTCGCAGGGCAGGTACCAAGGGCAGGGAGGGATCGCCCCGGGGCCGAGAGGCGGGCGGTCTCCCCGGGCTAGTGGTCTCACAGCTGCTCGGCGGCTCCTCGGCGCCGGCTGGGAACGCCGGTGGGAGCGCCGCAGGCTCGGCCCCCCCGCTGAGCCGTGACCGCCGAGCCGGGATCGTCCGCAGCCCAGCCCGGCCCGGCCTGGCAGCACCGCGCGCAAAGAGCCGCCTTTCCCCCCGCGGGAAGCCGGGCTGGGCCCACCCCCCGCACCGGAGGTCTCCGGCTGATAATTCAAAAATGGAGGATGCGCCCTCTCAGCCATTAATTAATAATGTAGCTCGCTGTCTTCCTGTGTGACACACGCTGGAAGGCACCGAGCGGCCAATAAAGATGTAGGGGAGAGCAGGGGAAGGCTCCTCCCCGCAGCTCTTCCTGATTGAGGGCTTGAAGAAGTAGATCAAAAACTTCCCAGGACCCGAAGGGGGGGGCTGAGGAAAGGGGAGAAAGGCGGCGAAGGGGACCGCGTTCCGCACCGGCCGAGCAGCGAGCGCAGTCTGCGATCGCACCAGGTGGGCAGGAGGCGAGGGAGCCGCGCAGCCCCCGCTGGACAGGCCGGAGGCCGGGCTGCCCCCGCGCCGCGGCCGCGCTGTCCTGCGGCGGCGGAGCTCGGCGGCCGCTGGGCCGGGCCGGGCCGGGCCGGGGCGAGGCGCGGGGCGGGAAGGGCGAGGACCCCCGTCAGGCAGCGACCCGGCAGGAAGGGAAGGAGGGAGATAAGTGGTCGGCGCTGCCCCTTCTGGGTGTTTGCTTTGCGAGGAGGAGGAGGCGGAGGCGGCGGGGGAGTGGAAGTTGGTGTCCGGCCCGGCGTGTGTGGGTCAGAGGCGGGGGGAAGGAGGTGACCTGGGGGCAGGGGAGCCGCGGCAGACAAAGCGCGGCCGGGGTATCCCCGAGCCGAGCACGTTGCGGGGCGGGGGGGGGGGTTGCCGCCTCCGCCCGCCGCTCGGCGTCATGGCCCCATTGTGAGGCGGGCGGAGGCGGAGGAAGGTGCCGCCGTTGGTCCGCGCGCAGTCCCAGACAGGCAACGGCGTGTCGGGCACACAAAAGGCTCCGCCGCCGCCGCTCCGGTTCCCTCCTGACCCGGCTCCCCCGGGAGGAGGGACACGCCGGGCCCCCTGCCTCCTCCCCGGGCCGGTTGGCGCCGTTGCCTCGCTTACTCCCCCCCTCTGTGTTTTGTTTTTTCTTTTATTCCCCCCTCCCCCCCCCGATCCACGGAAGCTGATCCTGGGGCAGGAAGAGAGCCGGGAGCGGGGCGATGCCGCTGCTGCACCGAAAGCCCTTCGTGAGGGTGAAACCCCCCGCGGACCTCCGGCCGGACGAGCGCGTTTTCTACTGCAGGGTCACTAACGAGATCTTCAGGAACTACGAGTAAGCGACAGCCCCGAGTCGGTGTCCGCGTCGCTGCGTCCGTCTTGCGCACCCCCCGCGCTGCGGCGGCGGGCAGGGAGCTATTCGAGCCCCCATCGACTCTGACACCTGGGCGGGCGGGGAGAGAGGGAAAGGGATTCCCCGGAACGCCGCGGGGAGCCCTGCCGGGGGGTGTGAGGGGGACTGCGGCTGGCGCCGAGCCTGTGCCCTCCCGAGGCGGGTGGTGGAGAGAGGGCGGATCTCTCGCCCGGGGTAGGGGGAATCCCTGTCCCTCCTCGGCGGGGGTACCCCGCAGCCCCCTTCGCCCACGGGGAAGGAAGGCAACCGGCTCCTTCCCCGCCGCTCCTTCCCCGTTGTCGCCCTAGCTCCCGCCGGGGAAGTGAAAGTTGCGCGTGTGGGAGGCGGCGGGCGGTACCGAGCGTCTGCCGGGCCCGGGCTCTCCCTCCCGTCCGCCCCCGCCGGCAGCCGCGTGTCGGCGGCGGACGGCGCTAGGCCACCCCGCGGAAGGGGCCGCGCCGGGCCCGCGTCCAGGCGGCGCAACGGGGCCGCCCGCCCACCTGGCATGTGCCGGTCGCCCTATTGTTGTGGTGACGGCCGGGCGGGGGGCGCTGGCTGCCCGGCCCGCTGGGCTTCCCGGCCGGCTCCCGCTGCGATTAACCCCTTGCTGCTGGCCCCGCCGCGCAGCCTAGGGCCGCGCTCGCCCCGCCTCCGCGGGTAGCCGCCGGCTGACGCGGTTGGAAATGGCCGGCGGGCCCGGCCGGCGGGGAGCGCGGCCCGAACGCGGTGTCGCTGCACCTGTTCGGGAGTCCCGCAGCCGGAGCCCTCCGCCCCGGCCAGGTGGGCGAGTGGCACCGCCAGGAGTTAAACCCGGCCTAAAGCGGGCACACCTGTCCCTTTAGGAGCTCTCTTTCTAGTGAGGCTTTTATCGCTCTTCCCGTCCCTTCTTTTTTTTTTTTCCCCCTCCTTTTTTTTTTCTCCGTGTGAAAAAAGCCCAATGGAAATGGTGAAATTCCCGTTAACGGTTGAAGGCGGATGGCACGGGTAGTCCCGAACTTGCTGCCGCTCACTTCACCGCTTGTAAGAACAATGGACCGAAAGTATTTAGCGAGACGTTTTTCAAAGCCGATAAATTACGTGTTTTCAACCCCGGTATCATGCAGCACCCTCCCCACTACAAAAAGGCCCCCGCATCCAAACTCTGTTTTTTTAAAGATGTGCAGACTAACGAGATTAAATCTGAAATGCTTTTCATTTGCAGCGTATGAAATTAAAGCACACCTAAATCTTTTTCATGTTTAGACTTGTTTTTCTTACTCAAATACAGTCTGCTTAATAAAATTTTAACGAAGCTGGATTAGGTAATTTGAAGGGTGATGCCTTACTGTTTCCTGGCCTGTATACTCTAGGGGAGAAGAGGGATGTTGAATATGCTGTTGGGAGTTTTGTAAGGAGTATTTTCATCATAGGTCATATAAGAACCTAAGAAGGAAGAGCTGACAGGCTCCTGTTTCTATAGGAATTAAGTTCCCCGCCCCCAGCTTCTGATATTTTGAAAGCTGTTTTTCTGGTTACAATTACTATTATCACATAATTAGGTGACTCTCATGTGTTGTTTGACACTGTGCTGAAATATGTTTCATGTACATGTAGTTGTACTAAAATTTCAACATTAAGAGTATCCTTTTAAAATGTTTTTCTGTTCTTAAAGGGTTTGGTATTTTAAGTACTCTGACAGGCTTATTTATACTGCAAAGGTGTTGTCACTAAGAAGTATGAAAGACCAAATTCGTTATTTAGCCAAAGTTCATGAGTTAAGGGGTAAATTTAGACATGGTCACACAGGTGATCTCTAGAAATATCAGTAGGTGGTTAGCTCAGAGGTTAAGCCTTTGAATATAGTATTTGGGAAAACTGCAGAAAACTCCTATGCTTGTGTTTTGTGTATGTGGGGTGGGGTAGTGTTTTTTTTTTTTTGGTGGTATGTTTCTTGATTTTTTTTTCTTTTTAATTCTTTTATGGCTTTTTTGTTAGGTTGGGTAAAATTGGTGCTTTGGATTGAAAAGTGTGGTATTTTTTACTTAGCAAAGTGTTCCAGCACAGATGGGCAGAAAGTTTAGATTCATATTAGTTGTTTGTGGCATAATCTGCTGGAGAACATAGGGTCATGTTTCAGAAAGTTTTAAAGATGCTAATCCTCATCTCTGCTGGTTGCAAATAGCTCATAGCTAATGTCTTCTGAAAACTGCATTTCCTGTTTCTTCGCTTAAGCAAGGGCAATTAGATTAATAAGGATAGGGAGGGTCCATATCTTAAAAATTGTACTAGCTGTTTCATGAAAGAAAACCATTTTCTAAATTGGGCTTCTCTGAATCTACTTTTTGAGAGGAAAATTTAAAAATTACAGTCTGACTAGATCAGGTGGGTGGTATAGATACATGTGGTAACCTGAATTCACCCCTTTGATCAACTGTATGAATGCTTTTAATTAGTACAAACAGTTAAGACTCAAGTTGTTTTCTTGTTTGTTTTTTTGTTGGGTTGTTTGGGGGTTTTCAACAGAATACAAACTTACTGTTGAAAAGCTGCTTTCATGCCCGTGTCAGCTTCAGTAGAGATGAATAGAAATCATACATTAGTATTACTCTTCTCTATATAAGAAATGGTTATGCTAATGTGAGAAGAATTTGGCAAGACTAGTATTTTGTAAAGTGACTTTCCCGTTAACAATGTATTTCCTTTTTAATCTGAAATACAATTGCGTATTTTTGTAACCCTTTCAAAACAGGAGGGCAGTGAAGGGGCGGTGTTCACTTGTATTTATCATGAGTAACGGGAACTGAGGGAACTGATGTTGTATTCCTGGTCAGAGGGACAGACCAGCAATGAGTGTCTGGAGCCATAATAGGAAAAGCAAGTACGGCGCTGCATGAGATGTATGGGATGCATGAGAAACACATTAAACCAGTGGGATGTTACCACCAGCCTTTGACACCTTGTCTGTGAAAGTTAATAGCTGATATAGATGTGTGGATATATACGCATAGGAAGTCTTGCTTGTAAGACAGTTTGAAAAAGAAAATGATGAGTAGTATAGATACAGTGGTAGGAATGTTCCTCATTTTAGAACACATGAGGGAGAGGAAGAGCAGTTTTGCATCTTCTCAACTTACTGAAACTTCTTTATAGATTGGCCTGTGGAGTTCTTGGTTACTGTCAAAAGAGATCTGTTTAAAAGGCTAAGAGTTGTTAGTTAAATTAGGTGGATTTTTTATTTTCTTGAGGAGAAACTCATAACTTTAAATATATTCCTTAATGCATAATTAACCTGTAAATATTAAGGAATAAATGTATTTATCGTGGTTTTTTGCTTGTTTGTTTTGTGCATTGTTTGTAATATGTATTCTTGACTACTTCTGGAGATGAAGAGTATAAGAAAATGCTGTGGTCCAGAATGGCAAAGTTGGTCTTCTGTGATTACCCTCCTATGATACCCTAAATGAGTTGTTCTTAATATATGCTAAGAAAATGAATGAAAGTAAGTGGTTTGAAACAAGCGTTCTTGAAGCACACTAAAAGTACAGTAAATCTTGGACCTAATGGGAATACTTGGTTAGTTCAAGCAAAAGACATCTGTAATTTCTAGGCTGGATTTTTGTATCCATTGCAAGTGCAGTCAGCACAGACATTGCAAGTAATTTATTTCTAGCTTCTGTTAATTAACTGCCTCCAATCAAATACCTACTGAGTAGCAGTGTTAAACTACTACTCAGTGATTTGCTGATAATTTTACAGTTTGCCTTACCTTGCATGGCAAACTAACTAAATGAAAAGAGACATCCGTCTGAGAAGTCAGCATTAATTACTACTAGAAAGACAACTTAGCTTTTAGTCCGTGCTCCTTGAGTAGTTGAGCTCGTGTGGATATCACCAAGGTGGTCACAGTCACATTTGACTCCTTGCAGGCAGATGCGAGTGCACTTTGTGGATATGTTTTTTATGAACTTCTTGCTCCATATTGTCAAAAGTCACAGAGATCTTGAACCAGCAAGTAAGCCCCAAAGACCATAATACCCTAGACGAAGATATAAGTAAGGCTTCAAATGTGATGTAGCAGCAGATGCTCTTGCTGTTGTGAATTTAAGTTGAATGTAAAATATGATCAACGGCATTATTACTCTTGAAGTAAAAAGAAAAGGTATCACTACTGCTGCTACCATTCTCTTGGTTTGGTAGCTGTTGTGTGTGCTCTTTGTCAATCATTTTGTGATAACTGACATGCACTAAAGAGAGACAGGGACAGAAAGGGTACTACCAGTAACATCTATACTATTGGGATTTTGTTTTCTTCTCTCTCTCAAACCAAGTTAATTTTGATGTGCTATAGGTAATGATAGCTAAAGATAAATAATACTTTCAAATTCAAATATAATTTCTTTTCACACTATTTCTTTTCTTCCCTGTAAATTCACAGGGGAAATATCCACACAGAACAAAAGAGGAAATGAAGGAGAATGAAACTAGATACACAAACTACTCTTGTATGCAAATGGAACGTGTTTTCTTCAAATATGTTTCAGTTAAAGTAATCTTAGCATTTTGCTTGTAATAATCATGAATTAAAAACTTTTAGAGAGGGGTTTGTTGTTGGGGAGTTTTTTTGTTTGTTTTGTTTGTTTGGGTTTAGGTTTGTTTGTTTTAGGTTTTTCTCTCCCATAAGTTCAGTGTTGTTGCTTTAAATAGCATGACTGCCTGGTGTCCCCTCATAAAGAATAACAGCAGCTCTTAAAGGGACACTGTCAGTTTCAACCTCTGTCTCTCCCTCCTTCTTTGATCTCTCTCTCTGCCTTTTTTTTTTTAACCTTTACTTTCATAATTTTTGAAAATTATATTCTGGCACATTTTATAGTTTCTCTTTAGGGCATTTTTCTCTTTCCTGGCTAAAGATAATAATCAAGAACCTCTTTGGTAAGTGAGACACAAAAATATATGTAGATACATACAACTGCATGATGATTTGTGTAACTGATACTTTGTCCATTGAATATCCATCCGTAAAAATTATTTTCAGTCTAATACAGAAATGTAGGGGAGGAAGAGACCTGAAGAGATCATGTTTTATGCATTAGATCACCTCACAAAGAACCCCAAAGCAAACCCACAAAACAGATTTTTGTCTAACCCGTTCTTTAAAATGTTTTAGTAACTATAATACACAATAGAGATGCACAATGAATGACTGACAGCCATGTGTTCTTCATATACTGAAGAATAATTTATCTTATTCTCCCTGCTTTGTTCTTCTCCTTTTCTTGTTTAGAGTAAACAAGCCCAGATTATCCATGTACTGTCAGATATATTAAGTAGATGCAGGTGATATAAAAATCTGAATTTTTGTAGCTATTAAATATTATTCAGATAATATATCTCTTCCTCTTCTGTCCTTTTCCCTTCCTCGCAGCTGATGTTATTCCTAAAGCATATCTCACTCAGAGGAATCCTGTGCTCATACAGAAAGGATTATCTGAGCCAAGACCCTTCATTGTCCTCAATTTGGAATTTCCATTTTCATTTACAAAATGTTATGGTTCATCTGTCCATCTGCAGTGAACACTGTCATCTGCATCAGTGTCACTGATGAACGTTTGCCAGCTTGAGTTTGCAGGAAAAAACTCAGTGTGAACTGTCCAACTCTCTAACCCCATTATTACAAATTATTTGAAAACCTGAGTTTGTCGTCTTGTGTGTTGTGTACTTATCAGTACTAGTCCATTAAGATTTGTAAAGTAAGACAAATAGAAGCATTGTCTGAAGTGGGGCATATTGAAAGACTGCTCCGCTGTCCAATCACTGATCAGTAGTATATCATATGTTTTAGTGTGGTTTTGTGAATAGCTACCTCATTGTCTTCATCTAGAAAGTGTTTTAACAAACCGCTGTTTTCCTGATACCTGTCAAAAAAGGAGAAATATTAACTAATGAAAGCTCTTCTTTCTTGATTCCAATATAACAGCTAGCAAGCAAGCCATAACAACAATGTAATTTTAGCATCAGTTGGAAATATATGGAAGGACGAGAATCAATGTTTACTAATGGAACAAGGGAGGGGAAGAATCTGTAGGAAAAAATAGTTCAGTACTTTTTCTAAGAGCTATACAAACACTGAAGGAATAAAAACTATTTAGAGAACTACTTGACATTAATTTTTTACCTTTCCCATCTTTCCATTTGTGAGTTAAGGCACTCAAATCTGAAACTTACTCAAGTTGCAACATGTTTCTGTGATCTTAAAGTTATTTCATGTTTGTACAGTTTTAGACGCTCCTCTTGCAAATATTTATGGAAATGGAGTGGGATGTGAGTATGATATGACACCTATTAAACTCAGTGTGATTATTGTTATTATTATTTTTATGCATAAGGCTTCTTATACATGAATATTTGTTTGCAGCATTTCTAGATCTTGATGCTGTTACTGCAGTCTGTAGTGAGAGGAGACTTTGGTTTTATAATAGCAATTTACCATGCCATGGCTGAAAAGTGGCAGATAACCCTTAATTATCTATAACTTGTCCAAATGGTTTTGCATTTCAGACTTGTAAAAGATACTTGCAATTTGTTGCTGTATTAACTGTTAGCAAGTTGAAAATGTTAGTCAGAACTCAACTGTTTTCTTTCTTTCTTCCCCCTCCTTTCTTTCTTTTCAGTGATTTTTTTGAACGCACTATTCTCTGCAACAGCCTTGTGTGGAGCTGTGCTGTCACAGGTAAACCAGGACTCACATATCAGGAAGCATTGGAATCAGAGAGGAAAGCCAGACATAACCTTCAAAGTTTTCCAGAGGCACTTGTCATTCCAGTTCTGTATTTGGCCACCCTTACCCATCGTACCCGACTTCATGAGATCTGTGATGAAATCTTTGCTTATGTCAAGGATCGCTATTTTGTTGATGAAACAGTGGAAGTAGTTAGAAATAATGGTGCAAGGTAAGTATATTGAAAAATAAGTACTTATTTCTTTCTGCTTAGTGTGGGTGGGTTTCATGTGTGCTTTTTTTAAGCCAAAAACAAGGGTAATAAACTCCACTAAATATACCAAGAGTGAGGTGTGATACTTAGATGAATGATACTGTTACTGCTCTTCCCTAGGTTGATTAAGAGCAGTATTGTGTCACTGTGCTTGATATCTCTGTCCTTAGCTTTGAAGCAGTTGTGGAGAGAGGGCAGCACTCACAGATCTTGACACTGGATGTTTTTTGGTCTGTGCGGTGGATTTGCAAAGGAATGTCAGTTCTTTGGTGTGAGAAAGGTGGACTGTTTGTAGAATGACATTTAATGAGAAACTAAGGGAAGGTATGAAAAAAAAATTACATGAAAGTTTTGATGAATCATTTGGAATGAATGGCCAAACTATTGAAAGCTTAAAATAATTGATAAAAGTTGGATTTTTACTTTTCAGAGAATAGCAAAAATTGAGATTGCATTCTCAGAGAAGTTGGGAATTAATTGTAAAATGTTTGTAATAGGTGATTATCTGGGATTTAGCGTGATGGGACTTTTTCCCACTCAGTGTTATGCTTACCGTTATACTGGTGTATATATTGCAAGTGTTCTTACTGTTATCTTAGACTGATTAAAAACTTAGAAGAATTTTGACCTTCAGATGCTTTCTTTCTCATATCTTTGGTGCATATGCTCTGTAGTAGAAATAAGCTTGAGGTTTTTCTTTAAAGGAGCTTCTGGGAGAGGTCTAGAAAAGGTTCGTGTTTTGTCTGAGTTTACAGCTTTGTCTAAATGAGTTTACAGTCTCACCTAACTGAGGTTTAAAATGGGAAAAACTTAAACATGTTCAACCTGGAAATACCTGCAGAATGGGCGCTAAAGCCTTTGTGTGTTCAGCTGTTGCTGGTGGGTTTAATTTTTTGTTAGGGTCATTTTGATTTTTTCAGGAGGAAGGTGACAGCTTACATTTCAGAGTATAAGAGACTTCTATAGATAGCCTGATGTTTAGCACATAATTGGTGTTTATTGGGTGATAGGAGTGGGCTGGTTCAAAATGGTCGCTGGAGAACAATTATTCTGTGTGAGTTTTTGTAGTGGCTGATCAGATATTATTTATGGCAAATTTTGTACTACACCAGGAAAAAAAATCTGTTGATGCACTGCAGGAGACAAGTTGTAAGGAAATTTGTATGGGTATGTACCTAAGGTCAGTGCTTAGTAGGAAAGCTTTCCATCTCTTCCCTGCTCTATTCCTTTCAACCAGTGAAGTCCCAGTCTGCAAAGCCAGGACAAGAACAACTTTAGTAGAGTTGCTGCTTTCTGTATGGAAAACCTACATCCAAAGTTTCTTTCTATCTTTCTCATCTTTATACTTGTCAAATGACTAGACTGAGGTTACCACAGGTATTACAGTCATTTTGCTTAGAGAATAAGGTGTTGGTTGTTTTTTGGTTTAGGTTTGGGTTTTTTGTTTGTTTGTTTGTTTTTAATTTAGAAACATGAATATTATGAACTATCAGTATGGTTCAGGTGTTGGTTTTCATTTGCTCCATGAAATGCTTTGGTTTTCTATCTTTAAAGATACTGCTAGTTTCCAAACTAATAGCAAAAAATTGTTTGTTCTTCTAGAACTTCCCCCCCCCCCAAGAATAGCTCTTCTATCTCTATTCTAAACTATTTGCTAAAATATTTACATGTATGCATTGTAGCTTTTCAAAGCTGTTCAGATAAAGTTGTGATATGATTCTCTCATTAGGATAGTGCTATCATTTTTTTTTTACCAGTGTTCAATTCAATCTTCTTGGTTACTCAAAGCTGTGTTGAGATACATATCTAACAATTTTGTGTTTATGTTCCACTTTCACTTATCAATATATTAATAGTATATAAGCTAAATTTCTTAAGCCTTTGGGGTGAGCTGGATATCATACAAAAGATAGAAGTTTCAAATAAAATTTATTTCAATAAAAAATTAGCCTGCTAGAGATTGTATATTTTAAACTACATACGTATAAATTGGTGCCTGATAAAATGAAGAATGAAAAGCTTGCCTTAGCTGATTGTATGCCACTGATATTCTAGATAAATGTGTAGCAAAGAGCTATTTCAGACCTTTAATACTAAATCTAGGAAACACTGCAGATAGCATGGTAATGTGGAGGGGAGGTATTTTTATGCTTAGAGATACATAATTAAAGGTTATAAAGTGGGAGGAGATGAGGCACAGTTTTTCATCTCCTCAATTAACAGTTGACTTTGACCTGTACTTTTACTACGTTGGGGATTAAGTGTACCAGCTCATGTTACTTGTACATAACATGGCTTTTCAGCAGACCTGCTTGCATGTGTTTGTCATGTGCAGCTATGTTTTTGTGATTTTTTTTTTTTCTCTCTAGCAAAAATTATCACAGTCCATCTATAGTGTAATAGCATCCTATGAGACCAACAGAATTTGGCAGATCATGAAAACCCAGTTGTTTTGTGGTGGTGTAAACTCTTCCACTGCTTTTATGTATGAAGTTTTCTGCATGCCTAATGTCAGGATCATTTGCTTCCTGAGCTCTGTGCATCATTTAATGCAAAGCCTACAACGTAACACATGTGTAACAAGCGACTGTTCAAGCAATTTAAGTATTGATATTTTTTAACTCCTAACTTTGCATGGGTCATATTCTTGTAGGATAGATTGCTTTGATGCAGCTTCCTAGATTTTGAAGAAAGAAATGGGAGGGAACCCAAACACTAGAAGGGTTAGCATTTTGGCTTAATATAAATGTTTTTATCTTGAGCATATGGAGTAGTCTAGAGTACTGTGAGCAACAACAGGTGATCTGGAAAGAGAAAGAGGAGAGGGCAAGTGGTTAGTTCAAAGTCTAGGTGGAGGTTGTTTTATTCAGTTGTATCAAACCTGTGTGTTCTGGTTGTGGCAGTGTCTGATGCCCTATTACATTGTCTGGTCTTTCAGCTCTTCTGGTTTCTAGTGTTTTGTTGTGCTGCTTAGTTTTGAATTTGGCTGCTTCTGCCTTGTTATTGAGGTGCTGTAGGAGGAACTCAGGAGAGTTTGGGAGATATTCTCTCTTCCTGTTGTTTTGATATGTGTGGTATCTTCAACAGCCCTTATCAACCAGAAATAAATTGCAGAGAAAGCCCCCCACTCCTATGATGTGGCTCTTTCAGGCAGTCTCTGGAAACGATGCATGCAATTTGGTAACCTGTTAGAAGCAGCAAGGAGATAATTATCCTTGCTCTTTAACCCTTTCAGGTGATATATTGATTAAAATGACCAGCTTTCTTGCTTTGTATGTGTCCAGCTTTTCTGACCAAACTGGCTCTGACTTTTGTTCAAAGTGACAGCTGGTTTATGCTTTAAAATATGAGGTGCTTGGATTTCCAGTTAAAGAACTGCAGGAGTTGTGTAACAATGTTTTCCTAGTTCTGCCTTCACAAAAGACAAAATTACTATTTGAAACATCGACCAGAAACATCATAGAATATATGCAGAAAAATTAGTCTCAAATTAAGTTTGAGTTGCTAAATAATTGAAAGCAGTTGACACTGTAAATATTGTTACTTAGAATGTCAAATTGTGGTTTATGGAAAGTAATTTATTGAAAAAGGCATGGAAATTATTTGAGATTTTGTTGAGGTGGAAAATTAGAGCAATATTTCATAATTTAGAGCAATATTTCATAATTAATATGTTAAAAAAGCAGCTAATATTTTAGTTCATACTTTATCGAAGCAGAGTTGAAACATGTTGATCATATTGGAATTGCTTCCTATATTTGTGCTTCAGAACTGAAAGTTTAAGACCCATGTACTTGTTGGTCTTGATTTTCCACAAGGAATGGCATCTCTTGCAGTAAACTGTCCATTTGTTGCTGACTTAGTACTGTGTTTGTTATTGGTATGTAAAACTTGTTAAATTGATTTTTAACATGTTGACATCTGAAGTCAGTTACCTGAAAGCTGGAACTATGTGGTATGGAAGGCCCACCTGGAGTAATAACCTCAGCTAATGCCTCAGGCACACCAAACAAAACCTTCAACAGGCTAACTCACTCAGCAGTAGGACCTGTTCTTTTCTGCTTGAGGTCAGCAGCGTGCTTTTTGGTTTTTATAATTATTTTAATTTCTTGGAGGAAAAACTAGATTTAAAGCATGTATAAACAACCAATTGTGATATAACATCAGTGTTCTGAGTCTGGGTGCTATCACAAGAAAGAATGACCATCTTTATTAGGATATAAAAGTGAGCAGTGTGATAATTAGTTAATTAAACTATAAACTTTCGGTCTGACTTGAGCAGTGAGTAGATCTGAGGTTTTGCGTTGGACAACTCTGCTAGCTCTTCAGTTCCCCCTTTCCCGCTCTTAAAAATAGCTTATGTGATGATGTCTTCCCTTCCCCATAGAGACTGGGGCACAACCAATTGTTGCCCATCAGTCAGTATGGCACTTAACTAAAAAGTCAACCACTTAGAGACTGAAATAGGTTGCTTAAAGGTCAGTGTATGAGAAGGAAGAAATCATACAGAACATGTCAGATACAAAAAGAAATACTTTTTTCATTGAATTTGACCACTAGATGACACCACTGCAGAAGAATACTTGCTTAGTGTCTGTGAGCAAGCAACACCAGAATGCTTTTAAAAATGAACCTACTTGCAGAAGTAGTAGATGAAGCTCCCTGTTAGGAAGATTGCTGCATCTTATTGTATATTTATTATAGGTTAACATCCTTTCTCTGCTTTGACTGATCTGATGTTGACCATTGCCAAGCTGCAGGAAACAGATAATCACAGAGAACCTTGCCTGCAAGTCAAACTTCTTTTTTTAACTCATCAATTGTTTGGCTGGTATCCCAGTGCTTTAGAACTGTTCATAGTGGATTAACCACTGCATTAGGCCAATTAAAAGATTTGCATACTGTTTTCATCTCTGTAAGTCTTAACTGGGGCACAGGAAGCATGTTGCTGGTCATGACCGATATATATATATATATATTTTTATATATATGTATGTATATATAGCTGATAGGGAGTTAAGATGGTAGAAGATAATCCTTGTAAGAGATAAGGTTATAGATAATTTTCCAACTTTTTCATTCAAACTGGCAACAAGGTATTACTCTCATATCTATGTAGTTGTCTTTTGAGCATTAAGATCAGTTAATATAAGATCACTAGGTAGTAAGTGACAAAGTGTCTTCTATGTTTAGACTCTAATGAGTTACAGTAAACTTAAGTTATTAATTGTAGTGTGTTTTTCTAGTGGTAAGGCTTAAGCAAAAGTTCCTGCATTAAAAGAAAGTTTCCTACTTTATTTGAGAGGTGAATTTGAATTCCAGTAGCAAAATCAGTGTGGTGCCTGTGAAACAGCATCTCTGACAGTACTGGAGAGCAGCTCACCTATTCATAGAGCGAGTTTGTGTTCTCCCAGCACAGCTGTTTAAGGATCACTGAACTCCTAGCCTGCAAAATCATGCTTAAGGAATTCACTTTCCACTGCCCTTAAGTCCTTTATGATATAAATATATTTGTTTTGTTGACTAATAAATATATTTCTATTTGACTAGTGGAAGCTATGAGATGATGATATGTGCAAAAGAACCTGCAACTCCTTTCTTATAGATTGTTGAACGGCTATTACAACAGTTGGCACTGCCAGTCTCTGTTAGGTGTCATTTTTGTGCACACTCTCTACTTTTATAACTATAAATTTAAAGGTACAGGTTTTGGTTTGTTTCTTTTAACAATTTATTTGGTTTTAATCTGTACAATGATAAGAACTAAAGTCTGGGCAGTCAAAATGATGCATATACCAGTGCAGTACTGTCCTAATTCCACAGGAGACAGCTGATGCAGCTAGTCTGTACATAGGACTCTCTTGTCCTAAGCAAAACCATGCTTCTTATTAGTTTCTTTGAAGCATACAGCCTTACCTATAACTTGGCAGACAAATGAAGTTACTAAAACTCGAAAGCAACAGCTGAGGAAGCCATTGTGCCTAAAACCTGTCTCTTTGTTGTGCTTTTGTTTTATGTGTGCATTAAACTGTACCATTTAGCTTAGTATAGAAGATGTCACTTATTCCCTCAGATCTTGTCTCACTTTTATCTCTCTAATTACTTGCAAGCATATGAGAACTGTTAGGACAAGGATATGAGTTACTGCACTTACCTGACATTTACTTCTTAAAAACCAACTAAAAGCTGACAAAACAGAATGAGGCTATAGCTTTTTGGTACTTTTTGGTACTTGTTGCTATAGCTTCTTGTATTACTCTATTGGGCTTGTCTGTATTCAACTAACTTTACATACTATTAGAAAAGGTGTACTTTATTAATTTTGGCATTTGAAAAACTTCACTTTCATTTGTGTGTCTTAATAAGTGAATTTTCTTTTGCTTCTGACTCACTGATCATTATGTTTTTTATTTTAAAACTTGGCCTCAAAGCATTGCAATATTCCCCCACTGCCCCATTTGAAACAGCTGTCTGCATCCAAGAGATGTTTCTTGTCTGCTTATTGTAAAGCATACAGAGGCACATTTATAAGTTATCTGGACCTTCAGGGTATCTTGTTTTTTTGACTTGATATGGGGACATAGCAGAGTGCCAGACTATTACTTCTGTCAGGGTAATTAGCACTAGCCATATCAAAAGCTGGTGTGCAGAACACTCAATTGATGAGCTGTGAGAAGAGAGACCACTTCTCACAGCTTCTAATGCCAGCCTTGGTTGGATGTAAAGGCCTACTCGGCATTTGGGAAGAACTTTTCTGAGAAGTGAAAGTGCGCCAGTAATTGCAGGGCTGAAGTTTTCACTTGATATCCTGTGATGGCTGGTTTTGACCTGTTATGTAGAGGAGTGTAGCTTGTCTTCCTCCTCCTTAAATTGTGTTCTTCTGCTGCTCCAGTAGTGGTAGATGGAGATACCTGCTTTTCTTGCAGCTCATAATAATAGCTTGTGTGCGTGTCTTTGAGTTGCTGAGCTGAACGAAAGAGAATTTGGCAAGTAAGTTATACTTACCCTTTTCTTGGATTACTCTCCTCTTTCAGAGGAAGTGGAGAGGCTGAGGAGTATCAGGGAGTATGAGACAGAAATAGACTGGTGGAGGTACACCAGTCCATTTCTGAGATAAATACAGTGGGTGGAAGCTCAGCAAGCGTCAGAGGAACCCCAGCCCTCTCACCATTAGGCAGAAGGAGGGAACATCAAAGATAAGGGTGAATGGAAATAAGTCCCTGTTTGGGGAGATAGGAGAATCCCCTCCCAGCCTCCCTTGCCTTCCCAAGTGCCTTTACAAAGTAGGTATGAGGCTCTCAAGGAGCAGGCAGATTACGGAGATGAGGGGGGCTTGCCTGGAAAAAGTTAGTCAACCAGACAGATCACAACTTTGAGTGTTAAGAAAGAAGGAAGGGTTACTGTTGTAGGTGACTCTCTTCTGAGGGGAACTGAGGGTCTTGTATGCCGACTAGACCCATCCCACAGGGAAGTCTGCTGCCTCCCTGGGGCCTGGGTAACAGCTGTTATCAGGAGACTCCCTGGATTAATTCAGCCCTTAGATTATTACCACTTCTTGTTGTCCAGGTTGGCAGTGATGAGGTTGATGAGAAGTCCTAGGGCAATCAAAAAGGACTTCAGAGCACTGGGGTTGACTGGTTGAAGAGACAGGAGGACAGGTGGTGTTTTCCTCAGTCCTTTTGGTAACAGGGAATAATACTGAAAGGAACAGAAGAACGCACCTGATCAACTTGTGGCTTACAGGCTGGTGCTGTTGGTGGAATTTTGGCATTTTTGATTGTGGGGTGGCTTATACAGCACCAGACCTGCTGGAGACAGATGGGGTTTGCCTGTCCAAAAGGGGAAAGAGGATTCTAGCCCATGAGTTGGTGGGGCTGATTGCGAAGGCTTTAAACTAGGTTTTAAGGGGGGGATAAGACCAGGCTGTCTAGAGATGATTCTGTGGGCTACATGCCGGTGTTGGGAGTGAAATCAATAGCCCAGCTGAAGTGCATCTATACTCTGCTGACTCTGGAATGTGTGAGCCACACTGGAACACGGTCTTACGGAGATAAGCCAGGGACTGCTAAGGTATTAGAAGCCAACAGGGAAACACCAGAGAATTATCTCAAAGGAATTAAGGGTGTTCCTCCAGGAAGGTGACATGGCTGACAGCCCTGCTGATGTGCCTTTATGCCAAAGTATGCAGCATGGACAACAAACAGGAGGAGTTGGAAAGCACTGTACTGCTGGAAAGCTACAACCTTGTTGCCATTACTGAAACTTAGTGGGACAAATCCCATGACTGGAATGCGGCTTTTGGTGGCTACAGGCTGTTCAGAAGAGACAGGGGAGGAAGGAGAGGCTGAGGTTGCCTTCTACATCAAGAGGTGGATTGAGTGTGAAAAGCTATCTTTGAAGAATAGCCCTGAGCAGATCAAAAGCCAGTGGGTAAGAATCAGAGACCAGGACAACAAAGGGAAGTGAGTGGTTGGTGTCTGCTACAGGCCTCTGATCAAGGGGAGCCTACTGATGAAGCCTTCTTGCTCCAGCTACGGGAGGCATTGCACTTGCAGGATCTTGTCCTACCGGGGGTCTTCAACCACCCCAACATGTGGTGGAAAAGTAGTACAGCGAACTGTAGGCAATCCAGGAGACTCCTGGAATGCATGGAGGATAGCTTCTTAACTTCAGGTAGTAGACAGCCCTAACTGAGGCGATGCAATACTGGATCTGACAGTCATCACCATAAGAGAGCTAATTGAGAACATCAAGATTGGAGGCAGCCTGGGCTGCAGTGATCATGCATTGGTGGAGTTTGTAGACCTGAGGAATGTGGGTGAGGTAAGGAGTAAAATTAGGCCCCTGAACTTTAGGAAAGCAAACTGCCAGCTCTTCAGGGGGTTAATCAGTGGGATCCCCTGGGAGGCTGCCCTCCAAGACAAGGGAGTGGAACAGAGCTGGCAGATCTTGAAGGAATTCTTCCATCGAGCACAAGAGCTAGCCATCCACAGGAACAAGAAATCAGGCAAGGAAGGCAAGAGACTGGCATGGCTGAGTAGGGAACTGCTGGTCAAACTAAAGGGAAAGAAGCAAATGCGTAGACAGTTGAAGCTAGGAGAGGTGACCTGGGAAGAGTATAGAGATGAAGTTTGGTTGTGTAGGGATGGGGTGAGGGAAGGGCAAGGCAAAGCTGGAATGGAACCTGGCAAGGGATGCAAAGAATAACAAGGGCTTCTACAGGTGTGTTAACCAGAAAAGGAAGGTCAAAGAAGGTGTAACTCCCTGATAAACCGTGCTGAAAAACTGGTAAAAATGGATAACGCTGAGGTACTCAAACTTTTCTGCCTCAGTCTTCTGTGGCAACCTCTCTTCCCACGCTTCTCAAGTGGATGGACAGCTCTCCTTCCTCCTCCTCTTTTTTCCGTGGCTACTATTTGCCTCTTGCACATGCTCTAGTTTCATCAGATCCTTGTTCAAGCAGTGAGGTGCTTGAAGTAACTGATATGACACAAGCTTATCAGCTCTTCACATTGGGTTATGGATTTTGGTTTGGTTGTTTTGGGGTTTTTTTGTCAGGTAGTTGAATTCAATTTAATGACGATCAGTAAATGATACTGAGTGCCAGAGCTACAAAAAGCAAGCACCATGCTAGCTATGTGGCTGGAAGAAGGAATGGCAAGGGAAGATTTCCCCCTTTGGTGGGAACTGTTAAGTGATCTCTGCATCTTGTAGAGCAGCAGCCTGAGGTGACAGGTGCAGTTTGTTTTTATACACCTTCAGCCTACGTCTTCCTGACCATCCTGGGAGTGATAAGGTTTGGTCAGACCTTTAAGTTTTCTGCTAGTTGCGCTAAGCTGCCACAGTCTCTTGTCTCTTGCCCTTAGACTGCTGGAGTGACTTATGTTCTTTCATCTGTGCAGCTGACCAGCCCTGCACAAAATTCATGGAAATTGATGGAAGTTCTCAGGTTTCAGAGAGAAGATAAACTGATATTTAAAAAACAAATTACATCAGTGATACCACCTCTGGCTTTGTGTTGAAAAAAAATTGGGCTTCTATGTTGTTCTTTTCTTTCTTTAAAAAAAAACCAACAAAAAACCCCACAGATTTAAACATAAGGCCAAGCACTTATTGGAGCCCTTTCTGTAATATAAGAGACCTCAAAGAGCTTAGGTACTGAGCTTAACAAAGAATAGAGCTGTAAGCATAGAGGCCATCCTTGGGACAGACCAGAGGACCTGTGCCCCACTGTTGATAACAGCCAGTAGTGCAGAAAGAGGTAAGCAAAACTGTTTTGAGTATAGGTGTCAATGTCTGAGCTAGAGTTGCTGGGGCTTTTGTGGAGATGGCTCTGTATTGGATCTTTCTCTGAACACTTCTGGGATTCACTTAGTGTGGCTGTAAGCTTTTTCACAATCTTTATTGTAATTTGAAGAAAGTGGTTCCTGACCGAGGGGGATATTTGGGGTACATGTTTATGTACTTTAATGTTGCTGTTTTTTTAGATGGAGTTACCCCCAATTCTTATTTTATGGGAAATAGTGAGTGAGCATGGTTTGAATTTGACCTAAGTTCTGTAAAGATTTTAAAGTATCTTTTTAAATAAGAGTTGTAATTATTGAACTCAGGGAATGATTAGGTTATTGAAAAGAGCAGACCACTTGCACTAGAAGCAGAGTGTCTTTGCCTCTCTTAGTCCCCAGAATTGGGTGCTACTAGCCATGACTTGACTGTAGCAAGGCTAAGAAAATCATTTGTAGATTATTTCTTTAATGCCAGAAGGAACGGTTGCATCAGTTTCTTTAATCTCCTGTCTATCAGTAAGCATTAAATTGCATTGGATTGTGCTTTTATTGAGCCAGGTAATGTGTGTCATTAATTTGATTCGTTCCCCAAAGGTTTCTGGCAATGATTTGAATGGCATAGAAGACTGAGTATCACTTCCTTTCTGGGATAGCTTAATCTGTTAGTCATGCTCCCTGTTTAAAAATAAAGGGGGGGGGGGGGAAAGGCAGCTGTAAACTGTATTGGGGCTTTTGCTGCTTACCAAATCAAGCGTATAGAATTTATAATTTCCATTCTTAGAGAAGGAGATGTGATACCCTGTAAATTACAGGGCAGCCTGATGGATAAGCAGGTAAATTAAGTGTTGGAGAACTACTCGGTGACTCCAATATTCAAGTGTTTTTGTCCGGGAGGATGGACTGGGGGTGTGTTCGCTGAAGCCTCTTTGTCCCTGGGCGGCCCTGGGTAGCGCAGGACGCGCGGCGGCGGCTGCGGCGAGTGCGCGCTCCCTCCAGCGGCGTGCGGGGGATGAGCAGCGTGCGGGCCGCGATGCCTTTGCTTTTCCATTAGAGATTAAGTGTGCGTTTTAATTTGAATTGGACTCCCCAGGAAATATATTTTATAATCTGAAACAGAAGTAGTTCTACTAAGGAGTCTTTATTTTAGCAGGTGATCTTTGTTGGATTTTAAAAAACCAGCCCAATAATATACATTCTGCTATGCAGTCAGCTCCATATTACTTAGTACGAAGGGGAAGCTGTGATGTTCCAAATAGTGGAAAACCAAGTTACTAATGATAGACTTTTCTCGTAGGACTCAGACTGAGTCTGGTGCTGGGCCAAACCTTAATAAACCTTGCTGGACTTGGACTTACTTTATGAACAGCCACCAGGTTCTATGTCCATTATATTTGGGTGCTCTTGGTTCCTTACACAAAGCCTATTTAGATTTTCACAGTTAATTAGGTTGGGCTCCACTAGCTGGGAAAACATGTCTTCCAGCCCCAGACCAACCAGCTTTGGAAACGAGGCAGCATGGAATGGCATGGAATGCATTGGAATGGCAGCATGCCTGTGGCCAGCGAGTCCAAGTGGGCTCAAGCTGCCTCTCTGCTCTGTGCAAGCAACTCTGGTGTCCCCGTGGGTAATTTAAGCATTGGTCATATTGTTGTCTTTAGGAGTAGACAAGGATGTTAATATTTTTGTTTGTTTGGGTTTTTTTTTTCATTATTATCATATTTTTTTAAATAACCTGCTGGAGCATCCTGGAGCTCTCGTCTTGTTAGAGAGAGCAGCTACAGGCTCTAAGTACATTACTGATCCTTGATAAATTCACAAGTGAATACTACCTAGGATATTTTAATGTTTTCAACTTTTCTTCCTCTGTGGACAGGTTTTGGATAGTACTGTCTGCTTGCAGAAAGACGTGTTCAAGAAATATTTTGACATTGTTTCCTTTCTGCCAGTGTTGAGTTCATATAGAAGAACATTTAGAATTTGTCTGTAATGGATTTGTTGGGGTTTGTTTTTAACTTAAGTGTGACGCCACACTAATTCAAGCCCAGTATTTCATGTATTCTACATTTTATTAATTTCAAGTGGGAGTGTTTGGTGCCCAGAGAAGAGAATTATTATGTGTTCTTTCTTCCCCTGTTTTGAGCATGTGACGATGTCCATTGACTACAATAGTTAATTTTCATGAATGAGACAAAGCTTTTGAATTTTAAGCTAAAAAATATGAACCATGGAATTCTAGAAAGGGGTGAAAGTTAGTGTTTAGGTACCAGCTATAATATAGTTACCCAGCATGAAGTGTTGATTAATTATACTTTTTGATATGTAGTTAAATCTGCCTTTTATGAATAGCATTCAGGATGGCAAAGGAATAGACTTGTTTTGTCAATTGTGTGCATGCCAGATGGAGCCTTAATATGTGTCAGCAGATAAATGGGCCATTATTAAGATTAGATGCATAATGATCATTTTAGCCTTGTTTATTTAGGTCATCGACAGCAGTAGAAGATGATGTCTTACAAGAAAAAATACTTTGGGATCTGAAAATCTTTTGCTTTTCTTAGACTGCTGTCGAAATAGATGTAGAACTTTTGTTGTCTAGTTTTTAAGTAACACATTGAGTTAACTTTTTAGTTTACTTAAATGAGAACTGGAAAAAACCAATTACAACCACAAGTAACCTGATTGGTTGTCCTGAGTAGCAAAGCTGATAGCTGTGTAAGCAGATGAGTTTGTTCATTTATGAGATGGTACTAATGAAATTAATATTTTACCTAGTTTTTCAGTGCAAGGCTCTTAGTTATTTACTTATTTAGTAGACAATGCAATGTTCAGATATATATGTATTCTTAAAATAACATCTACAACTTTAGACTCCTTGCACTAGTGAAAGACTTTGACATTAATAAATATCTGTGTTCTATTTCAGGTTGCAGTGTAAGATTTTGGAAGTCATACCTCCAGCCCATCACAATGGAATGACGAATGGCCACACCAGCAGTGCTGATGGAGACACAATTGTCATCAGCGACAGTGATGACTCAGAAACGCACAATAGCTCTGCACAAAATGGGTACGTGATACTTTTACAGTATAAATTGTTCTGATTGGGTGGAAATGAAACTAAAGCAGATGTGGCAGAGTCTGACTGAAACAAATTACTTGATCTGTATGGGTTGCGAGTGTTCAAACGGCTGAAGGTGACAAGCTGAACATTCACAGGTGCCAGTTATGCTAATCTACCAGAAAACTCTGCATTGTGAGAAATGGAGTACCTACAGAATAATCACAGTTAAACTGTTTGCAATGGCAGTGTTTTTGCTGAGAGGTGGTGGAAGAACTGTGTGTATCTGTCACTAGTTCTTTGTGCTGCAGAACCTGTGCTGCTCTAGCTTGGAAAATGGAGTCATGTTCTGCATTTCTGCAGTTGGGTATTATTTCACTTCCATTATGGGGCTCAGAGTTGAGACTGCCTCACAAGAGAAGCACTGAAATTCTGTGAAGAGTCTTCCCAGAGACTTAGTGTGTTTGTGTCCAAGAAACCAAAAACATACAAAGCTTTCTTCATTGTGCATATGTCCATATAAATATATACCATTGTATTTAATGGATTTGATTATGATTTTAGGTGCAGTGAAACAGTGTGTGTCTTGTTTTCAGGAATTTTCTATAGACTGGAATTGCTTAATAACATTGAATATGAGAGCTTCTTGGCTATAACTGTGGTGTTTAGTTTGGAGTATCCCTTTACTGACCAGCAATTGAGCCTCTCTATGCATCTTATCCTAGCATTATGAGAAGATTTTTGCGCTTCACAGACATGATGATGATAGAAGAGGGTTTGAATTGGGCCCCAATCTAGTATCTAGCATCTAGCAACAACAGGCTGTTATTGACTTTGATGTCACATTGATACAGAAATTAATCTCATTGATCGCTGCGTGATGAAGTCATGTCCTGACATGCCTTGAATAACTAGGATGGAGCTTCTCAGTTGGCTAAGAAAATAACATGGGATAAATAATTTTGAAATTTTTCTGCTGTCTCTTGAAGGCAGTGTCCAAGTTGTGCATGAAGATGTCCTACATATTTTAGAAAATGAATGCATTTTCAGTGTTCCAAAAGGCATATGGCATTTGAAAGGAGATTATTCTTGGAATTATGCAAGTGTGCACAGTGCTGACTGTAGGATTGATCCCGTTATAGTGCTGTCACTTCCATGCATGCAGAGCTGGCAGTAAGACTAAGTCTTGCACTCCCAGGCAGTCTGTGGTTCTCCCCAACTGATCAGTTATTTTGACAGTGCAGAGAAGGGAGAGAAAGGGAAATCTTGTGAGAATATACTAACTTTTGAAGCACTGTTCTGTGACATACCTAACTAACATTTATGCTACAAGTTTAAATTGCAACCCTCTTATGGCTTTAAAATGCTTACTTGAAGTTTTAAGTGAGTGTTTATAACAAATGAGAGAGTGTAGTAACACATCAGTTGTTCTCTAGATATATTCTGGGTATACGCAAACTTGGAAAGTATTGTTTGCTGTACCTGCAAAACCCATCAGAAAGTAAAGCATTGTTGTCAATTTTTGTATGGCATTTAAGATTCTTTATACCATTACTCATAAAAATAAGAAATCCCACTGAACTGAATGACATCATTTTGCAGCCCTAATCTTTCAGGGACTATATTTTGCTGTTTATGGAGAGACTTTTCTTTGGGAGAGTATGGATGTTAGTCACGTTGAGACCAATAGTATATATACCAATAGTATATATCCAACCAATAGTATATATCAACCACAGTTGATATGTGCAGAATGATAGTTCTGCCTTCGCCTGCACACAAGTCTTCGGGTTTTGAGACCCAGTCTTTGTGCAAAGCTGCAGTACTGTTAAACAATGGTACAGCAGATGCTTGGGGTGTTTGTGAGAAAGGGGGAGGGGAGCACAGCACAGATTGATGGGCCATCTGCAAATATTTTTCCCAAAGAATCTGTAAGGCTAGAGAATCTTAACTGAAAATAGATGTCATTAGAGATCCCAGCCTTTCTGTGACCCTACTCCTGTCTGTGTGAAGCAGAAATAGCAATGCAGTCTGTACAAGTGTTCCTGCTGACCATTTTTATTGTATTCTGCAGTAAAAGTTGGGGTGGTACAGGGAGAAGGAGGCCAGGATGTGCTCACTCCTTCAGTCCTGCAGAAAAATAGGCTGCCTTCTAAGGCCTGGATTATGAAGCAAAAGGTCTTCTGAGTTCTTAAACCACTTATACCATGCCCTGGGACCTTCTGGTACCATAGGATAGTGGTCACATAGAATAGCAGTGTTCATACCTTGAACTGCTAGACTTTTAGGGGTAAGGTTGAACTCTTGCATTTGCTTTTAGCACTTGGCAGCAGACTGGATGTAGAGGGGCTTTTACTGACAAAGGTGTACAATTCAGCTGCAATTTAATAATTCATGGGATTCCTTCTGCCAGGGCCTCTGAGTAAGGTGAATCATCAACAATCATCAGAAATACTAGGGAAAAAAATCTTCTAGTTTGCTGGTTCATAGAAGTAAATTTGGGTGTTTGTTCAATTTGAAATGAAGAACAATTTTGGGGAAGAGTTAATGGTTTCTTCAGCCTAGTTTTCTGACTTTATTTGGAGAAGAAATTGTATACTGGATATGTCAAAAAGTGTAGGCATGGCTTGTCACTAAAGCTATACAATATCTTCAGTACAAAAAAATCTTTCTTTGTCTTTAAGTCTTTCCATTCTTCCTCTCTCATCCCTCCATCCCTTGAATCAAATAATAATGATGGTAGGTCTTAGTCCACTTTATATTGGAAGTAAAGACCAAAGTACTGGATTAAAGGCAGCTTAAAATCTTCATCGGAGGTTCAAAGTCAGGATTTTGTTGCAAAGTGCTGTAGTCTTGTACCTAGAGCAGTATAACTAGTGCATTGTTAACGGTCTTCAGATTGGTCTGTTTTGTTGTTGAAGTTTTAGTCAGATTACAGAAAATATTTGCAGTTCCAAATGGGCAGTTGTTACTGGTCGGTAGGAGTTGCTTGTCAGTGGCAACCTTCAAAGGTGTCCTGAGGTCAGCTTTGCCATCGGGATCAGTACAGCAGTACTGTAAGAAGAAATCTGTGTCCAGATCATGTGGTCACCATGCCAAAGTAATTAAAGGCCTGATGAGATTCTTACCTGTCAGTGGTTCAGTGTAAACCCATCCAAAAATGCAGGACATTGCCACAGGTACTAATCACGTTTACTTGAGTGCATTAGAAACTAGTGTAATATGAGTGAGTCAGTTCCCATTTTTACCTACTAAATTACAAAATACTCTATTTTTTTCCTCTGGATCTGGTTGTCTGTCAGAGCTGTGCTGTGAAGATTTGCCTTAAGGGCTCTGTGCTGTGAAATGGATCTAACCCTTGCTAACTCTTGTGTGTTTTCTATAATACTTTATAAAGTAAAAAGGGACCCCTGGTGGCCTAGTGGTTAGCATGGAGGACTCTCACTGCTGCGACCCGGGTTCGATTCCTCGGTCCCCCGGGCAGATGGAGCCCGTTAGCCCTGTGAGGCCATCCATCTATGAGAAGGTCACTCTAAACAAACCTACGTCCTGAGGACCTCACTGCCATTGTCCAAGCTCGCTTGGCCCCGGCAGATGAACCTTAGGATTAAAGGGTGGGCTCAGTTCAGCGCATGCTGTGTCTCACCTAAAAAATCCATTGCGCAGGCTGGAAAGGTAAAAGACCTTTCCCAAAATCTTCGTTTGCGAAGACTGGCCATTATTATTATTATAAAGTAAAATAAAACCAAAAATAATATTACTTTTATGCCAAAGCAGCTAGATAATCTGTATAATTTTTAAAACTTTCTATGTGTACTAAATGGTCTTTTTCTTCCTCTTCTGCACTAAGCAAAATTTTGACTTCAAATTTGGATTTATGGAGGAGGATTTTGGGAATATGTTCTCTTCTTGGGATAATAATTGGAAACACAGAAACTAAGCAGAAAAAATGTAGTGTCTTGGAAATTAGGTTTGGGCTACTGCGTATGATTCACTGAAGTTGAGAGAAGGATTTACTCAAACTAAAAAGTAAAGATTAATGATAGAAGAGTTGAACATTTGATTATACTTTGGGGCCTGCATTTGACTGCAGACAGTATCAGAGCTTAGAATCTATTCAAAATGTATAAATAAGCTAATTTACTTTTGCTTTAACATTGGTACTCTGCCTTTTATTTTGTATCTGAACATTATCTATTTGTGTCATTCTTCAGCTTATTAGATGAAAGGGCTGAAAACACAGGGATGTATGGTAAAGAGCAAATTTGTATTTTATACTATCCAGAAATCCCTAGTAACAGCCTTCATAACTTCATCTTCAGTGTCAAGATAGGAAAGCTAATCATGGAAGACCAAGTCATGGTATGACCAAAATACAAAGACTCTTTCAACAAGCTTATGTAGAGACATTAAAATCTTGCCGGTGGATATACTGTACTACTTTATATATACAGTTTATCTCTGTTTTGCTAATATGACTAGCTGGGTGGGTTTTTTTCTATTATATTTCTTAAATTTGAGTTGGTCTGAGTGACTCAACTTGAGATTTCGACTTGGATAGCATCATGGAAGACAGTGCATATCATAACGCCTATCTATAGGTCTAGTAAATGTGTTGCTGTGTCCAAGTATAAATCTCCTTTCTGGTCAGTCCCTTCATTTATTCTTAACTATGTTGATAATTTAATCATCATAAACTATTTTTCATGAGAAATTTGCAAATTCTTCTCATCTGAAACGACACTAATGGTGAATAAGTACTGTTTTCTTTTACATTTAATTTGTATGAATGCATTTATTATTAGGCATTGGAATGGTACATTTCTTTGTACTCTGTTTCACAGTTAGTGGGGAAGAATAAGAATTGGAGCAAGTTTCATAGTCAAAAACCTTGTCAAGTACCTTTCTCTACATCTTCTGTATGTTGTTCACAGGGCTAAAGAATAGCAAGTGGTGTATTGGTTAATTTTGGTACAGACTCCACCTTAAAGCATTTTGTAAATTCCAGAAGGACTGACTATGATGAAATGCATAGTTTTAAATCTCCTAGTTCATCCACATAACAACTCCTTCAACTTTCCTTACTGATGAAATAAGATGATGATTGAATTCCTGATAAAACAGTACAACTCTATTACAAATTGCCACCTAGGAGAAGTTAGTTCTGTTGTTTAATAGCAAAATGCAGCATTATTTAAAGAAAGTCTCATTAGTTTAGCTCTGTTCATGAAGTCTGTCCATAAATGTACCACACTTTTAAAGTATATTGTCTATGGCAAACCACCTCTCTTTGTCTTTTAAAGGAGTGAATCTTATTTTGGTAGCACACCGGACCTGGGTGTTATTCTCCTAGGAAGAGGTGTAAAAACACTTTACTGTTACATTAAAACTGAAGAAATATATTGCATGCAGAGAAAAAACCCTAGTTCTCTGCAATGCTGGCTGGAAAAAGGAAATGCACAATAAACCACATAACCTGATAAGCATTTATTTTAAAGTGTTGATGCTTTGCCTTATGATCTCTGTTATTTTCAGAATGTTGTTGGTGAAGTTTTTTCTAAATTGGTATTTTTGAAAAATATTTTAGATGCTTTATATGTTTTGCAATGTGATTGGTAGCTCTAGGGCTACTATTTTTATTCATTTTATTTAATTCTGTCTTTTGGACTCCTTCCTCATCATCTTTTTCTTCTTTTTTCTGTCTTCCCATTGCCATCATGAGTACTGAGAATATTAAGGAGACGATTTTCTGAGGGATAAGAATGTATCATTACTTGTCTTTATTTCTTTGTTCTTCCTTCCCTTCTTATCTCCCATTTCCCTGCTAAGAAAACCACCATCCCTGATCGCTTTTCCTGTTTCTTCCAGGAACTGGTTTTGATGCAGATTTAAATATAGTAGCAGAAAAGTTGGCACAAGTTAATAGGTCCTCTTTGGTACCACTGGAAGTTACAGGCTGTATTAAATATAGATTGTTATTTTCAAGAGATCCATTGTGTAGGCATATGAATATATCAAATGTGTGCAATAAAAGGCTGATATTGTGTGAATATAAACTTTTTACTTCTTTTTTTTATTTATTTTTTTTAGGCAGAAGAAAGCCATAATTGAACCTTCTTTGTTCAAATACAAAGTCCAACCTATTAAAAAACACTTGTATGAACCTGTTATTGTTAAAGCATCTCAACTAAGGTAAAAATTAGTATGTTAAAGTTAAAATTGTACTTTATACCTGTGAGTTGTGTAAGATGTTTTTGATATAAAATGGCATTTTAAAACAATGTTAGAGCTATTAATTAAAAGCACTGGAACAAAATACTGTGCTACAGGCTTTCTGTAACAAGGGTTTGAAGCTTTACTAGCATTAACACAATTACCAACTCCTTGCAAATCTCTGCTTTCATTGACTCACAGATGAGACATGCTATGACTTCTGATACCTGTGGCTACTGTTGTGATTGATGGAGTAGGTGGAAAAAAGTTTGGGAATCCTGTTCTATAATATTAATAAACTATTGGCATTGTGAGCACTTTCTACGGTAGCGTTGCTGGTTTGAAATGTTGGAGCAGACACTGGCAGACTGATTTAAAATAGAAAGATGCAGAGTTTTTGCTTCTTAAATAACAATTTTGTCTTGAATTAAGTTAAAATATGTGTTTAGAATAGATTGTGCATCAAAACTTTATAAACCGGATGCTGTAAAAAAACTTAGGTGATTGCAAGTCATTTAGTTCCAGCAGGAATCAGGATTTGATTTTTTCATTAACTACACTCCTGTGTAGTTAGTTTTTTCGTTCTCATGAAGTAGTGTGGGTTCCCTGGAGTGCCAGGAACCATTAGAGTGGCCACTGTCTTCTGTAAGGAGTGCCACAGTGTGACCAAGCAATGTGTGAATTCACCTCCCCCCGTTGGCTTGTCTCCCTGTTTGAGAGGTGTGATGCTGCTTTTGCGCTGTCCTTGTTTTCTTGTTTGTTTTCCCTCTCTCCTGAAACAATCCTGTCTTTGGGACAGGAGCACAGGTGGTGTTCGCTTCAGTTCCTGCAGTAGCAGGGATAAATGAGGGGAGGAGTAGGAAAACTCATCAATAGGTGGCTAAAGCATTGGTGCTGCCAGCAGAATTTTGGTTTTTTCAACCATGGGGCAAATTCTATGGTATCTAGCCTGCTAGAGTCCGATGGGCTTTATCTGTCTAGCAAGGGCAAAAGGTCTCTAGCCTGTTAGTTGTCAGGGCTGATCATGAGGGCTTTAAACTAGCTTTGAAGGGGGAAGGGATTAAAACCAGGCTCTCCAGAGATGATCCTAAGGGTGGAAAGCCTGAGTTAGAAGTGAAATCGGCAGCCCAGCTGAAGTGCACGTACACCAATGTACGCAGCGTAGGTAACAAACAAGAGGAGCTGGAAGCCATCGTGCAGCAGGAAAGCTATGATGTAGTCTCCATCACAGAAACGTGGTGGGATGACTTGCATGGCTGGAGTGCTGCCATGGATGGCTAAAAGCTGTTCAGAGGGGTTGGGCAAGGTAGGAGAGGTGGAGGGGTGGCTGTGTATGTTAGAGAGTCTCTTGACACTGTAGAACTTGAGGTCAGTGGCAATAAGGTTGAGTGCCTGTGGATCAGAATCAGGGGGAAGGCCAACAAGGCTGTCATCCTGATGGAAGTCTGTTATAGACCACCCAATCAGGATGATGAGGGTGACGAATTATTCTACAAGCAGCTGTCAGATGTCTCAAAATCACTAGCCCTTGTTCTTGCCTGGCCGGATGTCTGCTGGAAACTCAACACAGGAGAGAAGAGGCAGTCTAGGAGATTTCTAGAGAGTATGGAGGATAATTTCCTGCTCCAGCTGGTGAATGAGCCTACCAGGGGTGGGGCCCCACTAGACCTTCTGTTCTCAAACAGAGAGGGGCTGGTGGGAGATGTGGTGGTCGGTGGCCATCTGGGGCACAGTGACCATGAAATAATAGAGTTTTCAACACTCATGGACTCAAAGAGGGCCCTCAATGAAACCTCTACGCTGGACTTCTGCAGGGTAGATTTTGGCCTACTCAGAAGACTGGTTCAGAGGGTGTCTTGGGAAACAGCCCTTGAAAACAAAGGGGTCCAGGAGGGATGGATGTGCTTCAAGAAGCAAGTCTTGAATGCACAGGAGCAGGCTGCCCCAGTGTGCCAAAAGGCGAGCCAGCGAGGAAGATGGCCAGCCTGGCTGAACAGGGAGATTTTGAAGGAAATCAGGAGAAAAAGAGAGCTTACTAGCTATGGAAAAAAGGGCTGGCAACTCATGAAGAGTTTAGGAATATAGTTAGGTGATGTTGAAAGAAAATTAGAGAGACAAAGGCACAATTTGAACTCAGTCTAACCACTTCTGTTAGGGATAACAAGTCCTTCTACAGATACATCAATAGCAAAAGGAGGGGCAAGGAAAACCTCCATTCTTTGTTGGACATGGGGGGAAACATAGTCACCAAAGATGAGAAAAGGCTGAGGTACTTAACACCTTCTTTGCCTCGGTTTTCAACTGTAAGACAGGTTGTCCTCAGGACAACTGGCTTCCGTAATTGGTAGGCAGAGACAGGAAGCCGAATAGCCCCCCTGTAATCCAGGAAGGAACAGTTAGCGACTTGCTGAGCCACTTGGATACTCACAAGTCTGTGAGACCAGATGGGATGCATCCTAGGGTGATGAGGGAGCTGGTGGAAGAGCTCGCTAGGCTGCTCTCCATCATTTACCAACAATCCTGGCTCACTGGGGAGGTCCCAGATGATTGGAAGTTGGCAAATGTTACGCCCATCCACAACAAGGGCTGCAAGGAGGACCTGGGAAACTACAGGCCTGTCAGCCTGACTTCAGTGCCTGGCAAGGTTATGGAGCAGATCATCCTAAGTGCAATCACACAACACCTATAGGATGGACAAGGGATCAGACCCAGCCAGCATGGGTTTAGGAAGGGCAGGTCCTGTCTGACCAACCTGATCTCCTTTTATGGTCAGGTGACTCACCTGGTGGATGAATGGAAGGCTGTGGATGTAGTCTATCTGGACTTCAGCAAAGCCTTCGACACCGTCTCCCACAGCATACTGCTGAAAAAGCTGGCAGCCCACGGCTTGGACAGGGGCACTCTGTGCTGGGTTAGGAACTGGCTGGATGGCCGGGCCCAGAGAGTGGTGGTGAACGGTGCTGCATCCAGTTGGCAGCCAGTCACTAGTGGTGTCCCCCAGGGATCAGTGTTGGGCCCAGTTCTGTTTAATATCTTTATTGATGATCTGGATTGAGTCTACCATTAGCAAATTTGCAGATGACACCAAGCTGGGGGGGCATGTTGATCTGCTGGAAGGCAGGAGGGCTCTGCAGAGGGACCTGGACAAGCTGGAGAGATGGTCTGATTCCAATGAGATGAGGTTCAACAAGGCCAGGTGCCAGGTCCTGCACTTTGACCACAACAACCCCATGCAGCACTACAGGCTGGGGACAGAGTGGCCGGAGAGCAGCCAGACAGAGAGGGACCTGGGAGTTTGGATTGACAGGAAGCTGAACATGAGCCAGCAGTCTGCCCAGTGGCTAAGAAGGCCAGTGGCATCCTGGCCTGTATCAGGAACAGTGTGACCAGCAGGTCCAGGGAAGTGATTCTTCCCCTGTACTCAGTGCTGGTGTGAGGCCACACCTCGAGTACTGTGTCCAGTTCTGGACCCCTCAGTTCAGGAAGGATATTGAGGTGCCAGAGCAGGTCCAGAGAAGAGCAACTAGGCTGGTGAAGGCACTCAAGCACAGGTCCTATGAGGAGAGGCTGAGGGAGCTGGGGTTGTTTAGCTTGGAGAAGAGGAGGCTCAGGAGAGACCTCATCACTCTCTACAACTGCCTGAAAGGAGGTTGTAGCCAGGTGGGGGTTGGTCTCTTCTCCCAGGCAACCAGCAGTAGGACAAGAGGGCACGGTCTTAAGGTGTGCCAGAGGAGGTTTAGGTTGAATATTAGGAAGAAATTTTTTCCAGAGAGGTTAATCAGGCATTGGAATGGGCTGCCCAGAGACATAGTGGATTCACCATCCCTGGAAGTTTTTAAGATGAGACTGGATGTGCACTTAGTGCCATGGTCTAGTAACCGCAGTGGTAGTGGATCAGGGATTGGACTTAATGATCTCGGAGGTCCTTTCCAACCCGGTTGATTCTGTGATTCTATGAATCAGACTTCAGTTTTATGTGGGAATTTTAAAAAATATTTGGAGGATCTACCATGGATGAATAGGCTGTGGAATTTGTATGTGTTTATAAAAGAGGACATATCAGGATCTTCAAAATAAAAATTGCAGATGCATAAACCAACAGTTTAAATATTACTTGGGTTTTATTTTATTCATAAATAACTTTTTAATTCAACTGGAGTTGCAAAGAATGGCTGTTAGTTACAATATTAAGGATGTTATTTATAATGAAGAAAAAAAAAGGTAAATGGTATGGTCTGTTACATGAATCTTGCACATATTTTCAGCTGTACTTAAACAATAATTAAAGATGTTAGTTGATAATACTACCTTTCTTTCCTACTACAGCCGGAGGAAACATCTCTTTTCTCGAGATAGACTTAAACTTTTTCTGAAACAACACTGTGAACCACATGATGGAGTAATTAAAACTAAGGTAAGTAAGAAGGAATCATTTATGGCATAGAATATTGACCCTATTTAGTATTTTTTTTTTGCTCTTCTCTACAAGCTGCTCAAGCTTCTTTTTTAAACTACCTCAAATGTAGCTTTTTGTAATTATAATATACCAAGTTAGTATTTGACTTTTCCAAAATAAAAGATGATGGTACTTGAACTTTCTGCATAAAAACAGGTTTTTGTTAACTTCTGCTTGTAAATAAGATGGTAATTTTTCTGTACATGAAGTAGAATTCTCTAATTTCTTTTTTAGATACCAGTTTAGAAAAGTCTCCAAAATAAAAAAGGGACCATTTACCTAGAAAAATGTTATTTATTAAAGCATAATATACTTTTTCTTAGTCTAACACACAAGTTGTTTTCATTCTTCAAGATATGCCTGATATTTCTAAGGCAAATAAAAACAAACTGTTTTTGTTTTGGTACAGTATGCCAATACTATTCTGTTGTAATGCTTTTGATTGGAAAATGTTTTATGATAGGTTGAATTCAGTCTTCAGTGAGACATCTTATGAGATGAGATATGATGATATTCAGTACAAGTTCAGACTTAAGTTCACATCTTAGTGCAGGATGACTGAGAATTTGTTTCCTTGTGCTCAAGGAATTGAGCAGCTTTTCCCACACTTACCAAGTAGGCAGCAATTCCCCTTGCCTTGCCTGTTGTGCCACAGGAGATTCTGGACTCTTTCACTATGTATTGCAGACTTGACCCTGAAATCCATGTTATCTTCTTGTTTTTAGAAAGTAGCATGGTTTTTTATTTGTCTGGAACTTTGTCATACAGCCATGTAACTGCTCATTCTGGACAGGAAGGGTTGAAAAGATGAGAGCATCAGTGAGAGTCTTGCCTCTAAAAGTTGTGGAAAATAACAACAGCAATCAACTTCTGAATAAGTTTGTAACTTTAGAGTCTGTCTCTTTTAAAGAAATGGAAATAGGAGAAAATAGAGCTGAAAGGGATAAACCACTCCCTTCCTTGGGCTTGTTAGTGATCACGTTGACCTAGCTCACTGTAAGGCATTAACGACTAGTGATCTATTAGTGATGCTTTCTAGAGCCTCAGGAAACTTGTTATATTCTGTATATGTGTGCATTTGTCATCTTGTCTTTGTTTGGGCTTTCTGTGGAGTGTCCTGTCCCCTTGCTGATTGCCTTGCATTTCAGTTATGCGAACATGTCGTATTTGGAATGTCTCGTCTTGTATTGCATGACAAGGGCAGACTTCCTGAAGGCATCAGGTTGAGAAAGTAGACTTGAAAAGAAACTTTGACAATTGGGAATGATCCTCCTCCAGAAATGAGTATCATAGAGAATTATGTAATTATTTGATAAGTTAATTTTCTGACTTTATCAGTCAAAAGCCATTCTTGACACTTTTCAACAACTTTCTAGGATGACTGTGCCTAGCTGTGTTTGCTAAAAGGCATCTAAAGAAATAGCATCCTACCAAATGAAGCAAAATTCTGTTTTCAGATGTGTGCTGTATACATTATTATCCACTTTGTTCATTAACTCTACACTTAGAATATTTCAGAGCTTTATTTCTTATCCGAAGTTAACCAGTTGTTAATCTGGTTACTTTTACTGTCTTCTGTTAATTAATGATTCAATAATTAGCTTATATTTATGAAAAGGTAAGAATTTCACAATGAATATCTGTTTTCATCTTTCTTACTAAGGCAACATCAATTGAAAAATACAACCTAGCAGAACAAAATTTCTCCTACTTCTTTCCTGATGACCCACCCACATTTATCTTCAGTCCTGCAAGCAGACGGCGAGGGCGACCTCCAAAGAGGGCATCTACTAGTCTTGTAAGTAATAACATTTTTAATCCCAGATGAAGACATGTCAACATAGTCTTCTAAGTTCTTCCATTTGCCTGAATTTTTATAACAGTTGAAATGCAAGGTTGACATCATGCTTCTTTACTTTGAGGATGAATTGAGATATATTACATAATTGCTATTAAAGTAATTGCTTCATAGTTAAGCTGGTAAAAGGGACCATATTTGTTATCTTCTTATTTTTATCTTTATTTCTGTGATGTCATCAAGAAACTAGCTTTTCAGTGTGTTGTGAAGATGCATAGAGTACTTGTCCCTTCTGGGATTGATAAATAATTTGTTAAAAAGCTTTAATTTGAACTCTTAGATACAATTATGTCACTTGCCCTCAGATACAGATATGTCACTCGCCTGTATTTATATATGGAGAATCTTAGTGCTCTAATCTACTTTATCTTGTTCTACAGAACAGTTGAAAAATTGGGAATATCTTTTGCTGGTCATTTCACTGTAGTTATTATGTTCTTTTTTTCCTCTGCCCCTCCAAATTCTCAACCAGGAGGACAATATTAGTGCTAAACGAAACACCCCAGGAAGCAAAAGTAAAGTATCAAGGGAAAGGACAAGGTTCCAGAAGCAAAAAGAAGATATGCCGGCCATGGGTAAGTTGAGGTTTAGTCCTATGACCAGTAGAACCAGTTTTTGCAGGTTTGAGAGCAGGCTATAATTACAGTATTTTTGGGGTTGTACCTTTCAAATGGAAAACTTAAAAAGACACTACTGCCACAGCACTATTGCAAAGTGCTCCTTTCAGTGGTTAGAAGGGTTGTTTCCTGATCTTTTTTCCTTTTTTTTGTTTTAGTTTACTGAACTGGGGAAATGTAGGAAGCTTGTGGTCCAACTTGTGTTTATGTCTATCTCAGATAAAGAGCTAAATAATTTTTTGCAGAAGTCTGAGTGATGAAATCATGCAAAATTTTACCATCTGAAGGTGTATCAAAACATGAACGTGTAACACAAATCAGTATGTTGTATGAGGAAAATGTGTAAATGGAAAAACTATCTCAAAATTTAAATGAACTGCAATACATTCTGAATTTTTCTGATTAAAAGATCACAAATCACTTAAGAGAGTTTTAGTTTGGACTGACTGAATAATTTTGGCTTAGTTTTGACCTGTTCCTGATCAATTTAATCTTGATTTCAAAATAAGTAAGGGGACCTGCAAGCCTATGGGTTTAACTAGGTAAACTGGTGTGTCTTCTTGAAGAGATGAAGTCCAGACAAGGAGATATTCTTCTGGATTTTAAGAACTTACATTGTTTCGAAGAAAAGGCTTTAATCTCTGGAAATATTTTAGTGAACTTGCGGTTTCAACCTGTCATTTCCATGAACATGGAATGCTTTAGGATGGCAAGGACATCTAGAAATTACCTAGTCCAACATCTGCTTAAATAACTGCAAAGTTGTGATACTGCTTTAGGCCTTTTCTTCATAGGAGACAGGACACTAGAGTTTTGTGTTATCCATTAAAATTGTGTGTGTCCACTTTTTTGCACAACTAGCATCTACTTGTTTGTGTGCTGGAAATCACAGCATAGAACAAGGTAACAGCTGATTAACATCAAAACTGCTTCCTCTCTTGTGTGAAGGCTAGTTAAGACACATTTTCACAATGTGAAAAGATAGCAAAATACCAGGTACCTTGAAAGACTTACCTTCTCAGTATGTAGAAGATTCTAGAGGGATCAGCTTCACTGCATTTGTTTGCTAGCTGAGAGACACGGCTGGCATGTGTAGTAGCTATCTGTAGAAGCAATGTAGCCCATTTTCCAAATTTTATAGGAAAATGTAACCAAAGTCTTTTTTTTCAGTACTATCCACATGGTAAGAGTGGATCTCTCTTCATTTCATTCTCTTGTGATCCTAACTTTCCTGTTTATTCAATTAAAACAGTAAAACCCCCTTTTATTTGTTAGCTTGTGTGTAGGTTGACAGGCATTGTCTGTCCACAGAAAGTGGAAATTTGTATCTGGCTGTTCTTCTGCAGAGGACTACAAAGAAATGTGCATCTCCTCAGGCAATAACGTTAAAGTTCAGCTTAAACTGTGTAACTGAAGTAGAACTTGAACAAAATGCACTGAAATACTATGTAGGTTTCAAGTGTATTGACTTTTCAGTAATTCAGTAATAACTAAATACTTAAAAACCTTGAAATAGGTGATTTTTACTGTCCCAGATATTTCATGGTTATATGCCACACGTGGTTGTGACATGCTTTTATTAATCAGTCATTACTAAATATCTTGCTGTAATTATACATGGTTGGAATCAGTTCTCATCTTTATATGTCACTTGAGGGAAACCAATAAACAAGCAATAAACTTCTGTATACTCATAAAACCAGATAAATTTAGCTTTATGACAGTGATGAGAACCTGTAGAACATGTCTAATACTTAGGCTTAAAACTCTGATTGTCTGAAGAACTTTCAAGTGTTTGAATTTGTGGTTGGCATAGAAACAATTCAGTCTTCATAACAATATCTTTTTCATATGGTAATTATAAAAAGTTCATCCTATTAGCAGTTAAAACTAAGCTTTTACAAAAGAAAAAATAACTTTGTTTTTTTCCTTTTATAGCTTTTGAAAAAGCTAAATTAAAACAAGAGAAGGCAAATGCTATAGAAGCTAGGAAAAAGGAGAAAGAAGATAAGGAAAAAAAGAGAGAAGAATTAAAGAAAATTGTGGAAGAAGAAAGGATGAAAAAGAAAGAAGAGAAAGAGAGACTCAAAATAGAAAAGGAAAAAGTAATGCATTTGAAGTATATGTGTTTCATATAGAAACAGTATAACAGGTTTCTAGTTTTCTTGTTTCTTAGTTATTATCTGTTTCAAGTGATTTTCCATTAACTGTTTTCAGTTCCTAGTAAAGCACTTCAGAAGAATAGACAGTCATAAGATTTCATTATGGGTTTGTATTTCTGATTAACATTCTCTATAATTTTACTTCACTAAAGTTCACTTTACTTCAGAAGTAAGTTCAATTTCAGTGTGGTGGATTGGGTTTTCTTCTCGCCTGTAATGCATACAATTATTTGATTTGATGGTTATCTTCTGTTTGAGTGTTAAAGATGCTGTACTGCATCAGATTCACAGCATATTAAATGGTTGTGGGCTTCCTTGTGGATTCTCTTTGCTTGCTAAATAACTTTTTGTCACTTTGAATATGAAGAAATTATATATTCCACAATATTTTACCACAGCCACATCCACTATATTTTGATGGTCTTTTTTGAGGCAACTTTCATAAATATTCTCATTTTTAGATTTTTTTCTTCAGCCGCTTACATTAAAAACAAAACAAAAACCAAAACACCCCCAAACAAAGGCAACAACTAATGCAGCAAAGTAGCACGACATTTAAACATTTTTGCAAGTATAATTTTATACAAAATAAAAATTAATACATTACTTCATTCTAATTAAATGTGATGCTTTACTTTTCAGTGTGATTGCATAGTAAATGGTGCAGTTTTAGAAACTGCAATAGGGCCATCTGACAATATTTTATACACAATTGTGACATTTTTTCAGGAAAGAGAGAAGCTGCGCGAGGAAAAGAGAAAATATGTGGAATATCTGAAACAGTGGAGTAAGCCTAGAGAAGATATGGAGTGTGATGATCTTAAGGTATGATTGAATTTGGAATAACTCAAGCTCATACTTTGCGAGGACCCCAGGCTAGATTTCCTAATGCAGAGGCAAATCTCGATCTAATTGGAATGCTAGGGGCTGTGAATCACCTGCAGCCATGTAGTAAATACTTCCCAGTGGCAGTGCTAAGAGGATCGTCTGCGTCTGCATTTTCAACCTCCAGAAAAGTTTTGCAGGCTGTATTCAGTCTACACATGGAGCAAATGTGTGTTTAAAGTGCTGACATTAGAGTGGAGGGTATTGAGTATGCCTGATTTTTCTGTTAAATATACGAGATGAGCTCACCTGGAACGAACCCGAGTTACTTAAAAGATTTGAGTAATGAAGAAACCAAGTTTTTGGCTGCAAAAGGTATAAAGGACATTGGCTTGTTGCTTCCTGTGGCATTCTTTTGATTTGAACTCTAGCAATATACTTGTTTAATGAGCATCTTTCAGGACAAGAATATAAATAAAGATAAGTTTAGGTGGGGACTGCTTTTTAAAAAATTCTCTTTTATGGAAATTGGTGAAATACCTTACTATGTTCTTATGAAGCATAGTATTCGGCATTCTTCTTGTTAATGTTTGTGAACTACCACAGTTGTGGAAAGGAGCTGTCATTCTGGAAATTGTACAACTCTGTCTGCTAAGAAACATTGAAAAGACAAAGCTTTAGGAGTTACATCAAGATAGTAGTTTCAAAGTCAAACAATGTTAGATACTGTCATCTGTGATTTGGAGGTGGTGTCTCTGTTAAGTGGTCTTGTTACATGGTTGCATGAGCTCCCTTTAAAATATTTTCAGGTGCTATAAGTGCCTTACCAATGCAAAAAACCCAATACCAGAATATGCAGTCATCAGACATGATCTTGCATATCCTAGTATTAGAAGGGCGTGTTTTATGTGAATGTGTTGGGTTTTGGTTTGCTTGTCTTCACAAGCAGTCATGAGTAACTTTTAAGAGTATGTTTATTTTTGCTTGTCTAGACAGCATACTGAAATTCAAAACTCTTGTGAAATAATACAGGTTTACAGGAAAAATCTTGATAGCGAATGGTTGTAACTTGTAGTGAGTTTGACTTCCTTTGTTAAGGATACAAACTTCATGAACATGAATAAACTTTTTTCTCAAAAGTTTTACATTCAAGTTGCATGCTTTTCAGTTTCTAAAGTTACTACTGCCATAGATGTTACTGGGCCTTGCAGGACTCTTTTTGGTAAAATGTAAAGAAACCCTACACCCCTTAGAATAATAAACTGTTTGGTTTTAATTACTTGTATACTCTGCAGAAATCAAGTGGGATATTAAGTTGTCCCATTTGGATTGCAGGAACTTCCCATTCCAATGCCAGTGAAGACAAGACTTCCTCCCGAGATCTTTGGTGATGCTCTGATGGTTTTGGAGTTTTTACACGCTTTTGGGGAACTTTTTGATCTTCAAGATGAATTTCCCGAAGGAGTAACTTTAGGCAAGTTGTTGTTTATGTGGCAAGGAGCCCCAGTTTTGTGGTGTTCCTTCTACCAAACAACCAAACATCTTAAGTGCACCCAAGTACCACTGCTACAAAATTTTCTGTGTGGCTTTAATATATTAGTGCTTACAGATGCATATCAATCCAGTTTTCTCTTCACAGTCAACTCTTCAGTGTTTGTAAAATCAAAGTTAATTTTAATGTACAAGTTGTTATTCTACTTACTAAAATATCTATTTGTACTTTATTCTCACAGTTATATATTAAAATAATGCTATTTTGTCAGCACTCTTTCTGACACCATGTCCTCAGGAATACACACAGTAAATTATGGAAAAGTAACTTGATTATCATACCTAAAGGAAAAAAATGTTTTCATTCTTCAGGACATAACCGTTTTCCAACTTTGTGGCAAAAGTGACGCTTCTTAAACTTTATTCACAGAGGTTTTAGAGGAAGCTCTTGTAGGAAATGACACTGAAGGCCCACTATGTGAATTGCTGTTTTTCTTCCTGACTGCCATCTTTCAGGCAATGGCCGAAGAGGAAGAGGAAGTGGCCAAAGATCAAATAGCTGATGCTGAGACCAAAGGTCAGATCCTTAATTTTACTGCTGAAAAGCTGAAATGGTACTGGAATTAATTTCAAGCTGCATGATTTATGGCATTCCTTTGTTTAACCTTATCTTATTATGCATGGATATTGTATGTAAATGGGCTTGTTTTTTCTCTTTTGTTTGAAATTAAAGCTTTAAACTGGGCATGGCGTGCAAGGGCTGAGGGGAATAGAGAAAAAGGAAGCTCACTGTTACTACAACTGTATCCAGCAAAGCATAATAAGCTTTTAACAGCACTGCTTAAGTTTTGGAGGTGCAGGAAGCCTCTTCACCTTCCTCCTCTTCCTCCAGCACTGTTAGATGTTTCTCCTGAGGGTCCAGAAACAAGTACTTTTCCTAAGTCTCCTCAAAGGTTTTTATGTGTATCTATTAAAAAAAAATCTGGGCCTAACTAGATTAAAAATCTAAAACTCCCCAGCACAACTATAATGGAGAATTCAATAT
>NW_020897693.1:31320004-31360713 GCF_003984885.1 Neopelma chrysocephalum | reverse complement strand
CTATAATGGAGAATTCAATATTCATTGTCCTTCAAGACTGGGAAGTATGCGTCCACAGCTCCTAGATACTACCAGGTCTCTTTCTTTCAGTAAAGGGCCTCACAGTCACTCTGCCTTTGGTCTTTACTCTAAGGCCGAAGTTGCCCCCATTTTCAGAGGTATTCGGTCTCACTAAACCCCTGATCAGAAGTGCAGACTTTGTTACAAATTTACATGGTCTGATGTTTATGGACTACCAAATTTGCTGGCTGTTTAAAGAAGAAGCTTTGACCCTTCCTGCTAGTCTTTATTTCATTAGAGATAGGTAGGAACATAAGAGCACTCTCCATTTGAGGTCAAGTGAATTTTGTGATGCCTCCACAAGACAGATGTGTGAGGTACAGGAAAGTTCTTTTAATTCCTCCCTTGAAGACTCTGTATTTTCATGCTTAAGATTTATGTCCGGTCTATAAATTATATAAAGCATGAGCACTATCTTCAGCAATAGAGGCTGCTCTTTGTAATTGAATAAAGATACAGATTTGATATGGTGTTAAAAAATTCAGACTGCGTTTTAATTACTGTTGAATTTAGCAATTAAACTGTATTTTTTTAACTACTGAGAGCATTGCTTTGGCAATACAAGCAAAGATTCCTTTGTCAGGTATCATAGAATAGTTGATTAGATTCTTTATTATTCATAGGACAGATCAGAAAAAATGTTATGTAACTTTCATATTTTAATTTGACTTCATGGGGCTGGCAATTGCAAAAATCTGCTGTTTTGTTTCTAGTTTAGCAGAGCTATGGGTAAGGCACTTCATCTACTATGTTTTACATGCCTTGGAACTTCCATTTCTTGTCACTTTTGTTTAGACATCTTCTTTACTGTAAAAGAATTACGTGTTCTTGGCTTTGTATCTGGTTAACCAAACTCGTGGTAGTCAGCATGTTTTCTCAGTTAAATTCTGTACAGGCAGTGTTTCTGCAACAGAGAACACCTTGGGTGTAGGGTTTTGGGATGTACAGTACTTTCTCAAACTGTGTTACATAGATACAGTGAGAGAGGAGGTGCAGAGGTTAATTTTGCAATGTCCGGGTGACAGTTTTCAAACATCATCAATCATCATACAATATGGTTGTGGATTTGCATTTTATGTAGTCTTAGTTTGGATTTGTGGCTCTATATTGACTTGATGACTTTAACTGCTTATTGATTTGGATTTGAATGATGTGAAATTGTTGAAACAGCATACAATGCTGAAAGAATTCTGCCAACCCTCTGGAGAAATACCTGTAAGTGCTGAGGAAACGTCTGTTAAAGAAACAGAAATTTGCTGTTTCTCCCTTTCACTTCCCTGCTTTCCTGGTCGGTTTGCTTATGTGTGATGTTCATTAAGTGCAGGTACTTGTTTTGGTGAAATATGGTTTATTGGTAATGACTTAGTCATTGTGTTTGTGCAGAACAGGCTGTATCTAAGTTAGATAGAAAGTATATGGTGAATGGTGATAGCCAGTATCAAAATATGTGAATGGTTTGGATTATGTTTCCTAAAAACAAACTTATGATGGGAAATAATAGTTCATTTGAGGAAAGCAAATACAGGCGTTTCTTGCATTGTTACTTGTTTGTGCTTTCAAATGTGTTTATGGATTTGTTTTTGCTGCCTTTCGTGTTGCCATTGTGCATGTTTTGTGTGTTGTGGTTTCTTTAACAGCTTATGTGCTGTTCTCCCTTTATGTAGCATGTGGTGCATGTCCTTAGCTTTTAGTTGGATTTTTTTAGTTGCTTAAAGATATGTAAATTTTCATTTGGACGTTGAATTGAGTTTTGAATACATTGATGCTTTTGTAAATATCGGCCCTCTTTTTGCTTTGTCTGCAACTTTTAAACACAGCTTCCTTTCCTCCCCTCCACAGTACAAGTTTTAATTTGCACTAGAATAAAGTGTTTATTTCCTTAAAGATTTAACAGAGGCTTTGGATGAAGATGCAGACCCCACAAAATCTGCACTGTCTGCAGTTGCAACTTTGGCAGCTGCATGGCCCCAGTTACATCAGGGTATGTGTGGGTTTCACTTCTTGTTTTGTTACTGTTCTTAATTTGCTGTGTATTTTAAATAACTTTTTAATATTTATATACATTTAAATGTCTATATAAAATAACTATACATTCTTCTCAACTGTAGGCTGCAATTTGAAAAACTTGGATCTTGATAGCTGCACTCTTTCTGAGATTCTCAGACTTCACATTCTAGCGTCAGGTGCTGATGTAACATCAGCCAATGCAAAATACCGTTACCAGAAACGAGGAGGGTTTGATGCTACTGATGATGCTTGCATGGAGCTGAGATTAAGTAATCCTGGTCTCTTGAAGAAACTTTCAAGTACCTCAGTATATGATTTGTTGCCAGGTAATAAAAGACAATACATGTTAGAAATTATTAGGCTGCTTATTAAGTGATCAATTTTAGAACTGGCTTCAGACCAGTAATGGTCAGAATTTACTGTATCATAGAATAATTTAGGTTGGAAAGGACCTCTAGAGGTCACCTAGACCAAAACCCACTCCAATGCTTCAGCCCCCACAAGCAGGTCCCACCACATCAGAGATTGCAGAGCTAGGCAGTCTCATTACTTCTGAGTTGCCTTTTTTTAATTTCGTTTTAAAAATGTTAGTTTTACATGCAGGAGGGGATCTCTCTGGGAGAAGCATCAGAGTGTTCGATTCAGCCCCTGTTTTTTATGCTGTTCTGGTTTGGGTCTTTCATTCATTATTTGGAAATGGAGAAAACAAATACCATCTACTGTTCCTTTATCTCTGTTTTGAAGATAATATTGCATTTTACTACTTCTTTTGGTGATAAAAGTTAATAAATTAAAAATAAAGGCAGATATTTCAGGAAATGTCTCTTTGCAAGTGCAGCTGGTACACTACAAATGTTTGACTGTTCACTTGTTCTTGAGTGAGAACAAATCCAGTCTGGAGTGTGTAAGAGTAAGGCTTATTATCAATTATATAATGAAATATAAACATTGGTCTGAATTTTATTAGGAGAAAAGATGAAGATCCTTCATGCTCTCTGTGGGAAGCTTCTGACTCTCGTCTCCACTCGAGATTTCATTGAGGACTCTGTTGATGTGCTACGACAAGCGAAACAGGAGTTCCGAGAATTAAAGGCAGAACAGCATCGCAAAGAACGAGAGGCAGCAGCAGCAAGGTAAAACTAGGATATGGAAAACTAAATTTTGTTGCTAGAAATGAGATTAACTCCTTGGTTGCAGAAGGCATACGAGAAACAATAGTAATATTTCTGTTTTATGCTGGTTTCTTGAGACCATAGACAGGAGTGAAACTTCATTGTGCTAAATGTTGTGCTTTCTCACACTAGTGCTATTTTTGGATTGTGTTTTAGTATAAAAGGAAAAAGATGTGAACAGATCAGATAGTAGATTAATTGCAACTGGTTTTCTATATCCTTCCTACTACTAGGATACGTAAGAAGAGAGAAGAAAGGTTGAAAGAACAAGAGTTAAAAATGAAAGAAAAACAAGAAAAGCTGAAGGAAGAGGAGCAAAGAATTCCTGCTGTAGAAATATCTGTTGGGTATGATACATAGTATTACTGTGGTATATATGATATAGCACTTTTCAGTTACATGGTCAGACCTAACCTATATGGTTTTTGTTGACTTGATCATATGCAAAAGTATATTTTAAGTATGATTTTATTTTCTTCCTAGTGTTCTACAATTGGCTTATGAAAGTGATTTTTACTATACTCATAATTATTTTGAAAGCTTGTCAAGAGAAACTTGCAAATTCTAATTTGTCTTTTGCATTGCTTTGTCTTGCATTGATTTAATCTCTATGACTATCTTCGTACAGACCATTGTAGTTCATTATCTTTTGAGGAATTGATCTGAGCTAGAAAATACTGACCTCACATAACAATTCATTAATCAAATTTCATAGCATTTTTTTTCTTTTAAATGCAGTGTTATGCCAGGTGATTTCCATAAAACCAACATTTTTTTGTTCTGTTAATAAAACTGCATGTTTTAAGGTAGTAAGATTCAGGCACATGCAGCTGTATATGATTCGAGGAAAAAAACCCAAAGTGTGCATACAATACTATGTCTTCACCTGCTTGAGGAAGGTAGTTAGTTAAATAAATCTGCTTGTAAAAGGTGAGCATGGGCCAAAGATAGATTTGGAAATTATAATTGAGAGAAAATAATAAAATAAATGTAATAATTGCATGTGGTTCTGTAGGTTTTTAATTATAATTGTTAGATGAGGCAAAAATGTGAAATAAGCATATTTTGAGGAGGAAACATTTTTTAGACATGAAGAAAATCCATGTCAATAGAACTACGCTAGAATGTTGCCAAAAAGGATCTGATTATAATAATAATAATCTTCAAATGAAAGCGTGGATACCAAAGAGCATGCTTTAGTCTTTAATATGGAACTTCCATTTACAGTTCAGTGGGTTTTTTCTGGGCTTTAATATATTTTGTGACTTTAAGTTTATTTTTTAAAAGCATTATAGATATTTTACTAGCTTAAGTACTTGCGAGAGAAAAATATTGTTTGTGTCAAATATGGCATATTTTATTGTATATTTTTTATCATTCAGCTTATGTGTGGTTTGTTGGTTAGTCACCTTTTGGTTTTTTTACTGTGTCAGGGAAGAGGAACGAGAAGACCTAGATACTAGCACAGAGAGCAAAGAGATTGAACGTAAAGAGCAAGACATGGACACAGTGACAGAGGATGAAGAAGAGCTGGGACCAAACAAAAAACGACGAAGAGGTAATGCTATAATGTATTTGTTTGTGTACTTGTATACATGCATGCGTGCCCCTGGGAAGTTCTTGTGTTTTATATAAAAGTATCAGTCTTTCATGTAATATTTTAAAGGAAAAGTTAAAAACCCACACCCAAAGGTGATCATAATGGGCTACTAAGTACATTGAGCCAGCCTGATGTAGTTCTTGTGGTCAGCTGTCTGGATTCCTCTTTTGTCTGAAAAGTCTCAGGCTGTTGCCTAACAAACCATACTGTTGTAAGTAGTGCCCTTAGAGAGAGAGTTGTAGGAGTCCCATCTAATAGAGGATGGTGTGGTTTTGATTCTATTTTTTTAGTAAGCTAGAAAAACAAGTATTTTTTTAAAAAAAGTTAGATTGAGCATTTGGGTTTAGTTTGCCTTTGTTAATGAAGCAGCATGCCTTCTATATGAGAATACAACCAGTCTTACTGCCAGATTTCATTTTCTCAGCAGTGTACTAGTAGGAGCTGCAGTGCAGTAAATGGTGCAGCCTGCTATTCATAACTAGAGGTGTCACCACAGGAGGATGAATTGTTGATGGCTTTGGGCATCTAGCTCATCTGTGCCTTTCTGCTGGGAAGGCTTTGTGCTAGTGTCTAGTGCCAGTGAAAGTCCTGGATCATTGTGACTTCAGTTGCAAACTTGTACAGTTCCTAACTGTACCTGGGATGGAAATTGAGTCATTCAGTAATGCAAATTAGCATGTTTACTACAGCTTTATGCTGGTGAAACAGTGAGATCCTAATTTCAGGTTTCTCAAATACCTATGTTTGAGACATTGTGAATGGATGACGAACAAGTATTATTTCATTCCTGCAACTGGGGGACTGAAGGTCTAACTGGAAACCAGTAGAAATCGAGTGTTGACAGCACCTTTCAAGTTGCGTGCATCAGTTAGGAGACATACTTTTCTAGATGACTACCAGAACCTTATACTTTGGTAAACTGAGACGTGAACTGAAATATTTTCATCTGGTACAAGTTGATGGGGAGAAAACAGTAGTATATATATTTAAAAAGAAAAGTTATAAAGTAAGGTACTTGACTTTGCCAAAGAAGCTCATGTATAGGGATTCTGGTCTTGCTTGAGACCTTTAGGAAGTTAAATTGATCATTTTGAGGATGATAAATTAAGTCCAAATTATAGTTTGTATTCAGTAATGAAATTGCTAGAATTTTATGTTATAAGATGCTTCTATAACATGCTTTTGAGTTCTTAAAATTTTGGTTCCTTTTTATGGTATTAAAAAAAGTGTCAGTAAATGAGACTTGGTCTAGTTTCTGCAGAGTGAAAGTGTATTCAAAATGGCTACCCCTTCATCAAGGGAAGCACAGTTAATCACTTGAGTTTTTTTTATTAAAACTGGTATTGTCTCTTGACTGAGCTTGATGGTCTTTGACAGTGTAAGTTGGAAAGTGACAGAACTAAACCAAGCCCTTTACTTGAGCTTTTGGTTAAAAAAAAAATTATAAGTGAATTTCTACCAAACTTCTTCCTTTAACTTTAGGAAGGAGAGGGCAAAATGGATATAAAGAATTTACAAGACAAGAAGAGACCACTTGTGAAAAGAGTGAACCTCTTGCTGCTGAAGATGAAGAAGCTTTAAAACAGGAGCAACAAAAGAAAGAGAAGGAACTGTTAGAAAAGATTCAGAATGCAACAGCCTGCACAAATATCACCCCGTTAGGTCGTGACCGTCTGTACCGACGCTACTGGATTTTCCCTTCTCTTCCTGGATTGTTTATAGAGGAGGACTATTCTGGTCTCACAGAAGACATGTTGTTGCCTCGAACCTCTTCCTTTCAGAATAGTGGACAGTCTTGCACAAATGAACCTCAGGTATTCAGTAAAACTGGAGAGTCTTTGAAATCCTCTGAATCTACCTCCAATAATGACCAAGATTCACATACCAGTGTTGTTGTAGAGGTGCCAAGGCCAGTATATAAACCAAACCGTTGGTGCTTTTACAGTTCTCGGGAACAACTGGACCAACTCCTAGAGGCTCTCAATTCCCGAGGACATAGGGAGAGTGCCTTAAAAGAAACTCTTTTACAAGAGAAAACTAGAATATATGAACAACTAAGCAGTTTTCCTGTGGAAAAATTCCATATTCCAGGTAAATGAAAGATTTTTGATGTTCATTTGCTTTCACAGATACAATTTCTATATAATATTCTAGAAATCTCTAATTTTCATTTAATTGTAATTTCTAAAAAATAAGAATTATTCTGAAGCTTTGTTTCATTTGATGGAAAACACTGTTTTTTTCTTTCCTTCCTTTTTTTTTATTTCCCCTTTGATATACCTTTGTGGTATTTCTGGTGTTTCATGCTAAAAAAAAAAGCAATAATTTTTCTGTTATCCTACTGCTTAGAAAACTGGGATTGGCTTTTAAGCAAACATCCTTAGGAAGTAATTTGAGCTTTGGGAAAAGATTAACTTGAGGAGTGAAGATTAATATGCACTAAAAAATAGCGTAGCTATGTTGGTTGGTATGTGGATTAACATTGGTGCATTGGGATTCTGTGTTATTACTCTTTTCTATTTTTTTTCCTTTTTTCTTCCTTTGGCAGGTGCTCAATAGAGGAGGGAACAACAGTATAACAGATATTTTTATGGGTTTCTAAATGTAGGAGTGTACTGAAAAACCATCCTAGACCTAGTATTTAGGGGTTTTTTCCCTTTTCTACTAGCTCAGTACTTTGCAATTTATTGGCAAGCCGTTAGCTCCAAACACCAGTAAAATTCTTTAAATACAAGCTTGCAGCTGAATTGCTTATGGCATGTTGGCAGGTAAAGAACGTTACCAAAATGAAACTCCCAAGGGTAATGTTTAATAAATTGCATTTTGTTTTCAATTATGAAAATCACTGTGAGGATTTTGAGTTATCTGTATTGGGACAAGGGAGAATTATTCACAGCTGAGACAAATTCTGTTTTCCTGGAATGTGTATGCTAGGACGTGCTGTGAGCACATCAGGTACTGCTAAATTTATAACTGATCTACCATTTCTTTTGCTGGAAACTAGCACAGGACAGAGTTTCTGTGTAATAATTAAGCTTTATTTGGAGGCCTTATGTCTATATTTGTAGGTTTTTGGTTAGAAAATCTCTATTGTCTTCTGATACATTTGAGTTTGGGCATATTTTCCTAATTGCTGTGCCTTTATCTGTATTTTGTGTGTTGCTTTCTGCCCTGAAGCAACCTGATTTTCACAGTCAAGGCAGCTTTGAACTTCACTTTAATAGAGATGAAGAAAATTCAAATGCAGTGGTCCAATGCCAATGCTGCTGCCACTGTGTGATAGGCAGGGATAAGTGGCCATGTGTAGCTTTGTTGGGAGCTTTTCTGCTGTGGACTCCAGCTGCTGCCCTATTGCCTTCACTCAAATAACTTGCAAGACAAGTGAGAACAACTTCGTAATTCTCTTGCACTGTAGACTGCCCTTCTACCTTTTCCAGTTCCCACTCAACAGAGCATGGAAATAAAATTGGTATTTTATTTAATTGATTTAATTCCAGTATCCATTAACTTCTCCTCATCACTTATTTGCAAAGCAGTTGCTGCTTTTTCAGTTCTGCTCATTGCATTTCTTCTTTGCTTTTAAACGAAAAAGGACATTTCCCGTATCCAGGCATCAGAGTTGCTAGTCTACATTTTCAGAATATTTTCAGTTACAGGGAATTGTTCCAGTAATTGAGAGCACCTTAGAAATTCATCTTGTGCTTTCTTAAAAACAGCTTTATTGTATTTTTTTTATTAAATACCTCTAAGTTCTTGCATGTAACTTCTCATCACTGCACTCAAAGGTTTTAAGGTAAATCCTGTGAACAGAAGTGTTCGTCACTTATGCAGATTTGCAAGCACTACTTTAGGATATGGGCAAACTTTCCTGTGGCTTTTGAGCTTTTGCATGAACTTTGAATTCTCTTATAAGAGGTTTTACTTGACAGCCCATCATCAGCTCTTTCCTAGTTTTCGTAAATTATCCTGCTGTCTTGTTCTTTTTTTCCCTGCCTTTCATTAGAGGACACAATAAGTCTGGTCTGTTTGTTTTGTTTAAAAGTTAAGGTTTTAAAAGGGCTTATATTTGTTTTGATAGGTTTTGTGATTCTCAGCACATGCTTGTTTTAAGTGTTTCTGTGATAAAGATCCTTGCAGAAAAGAAAACTGAAGGGCTCTCTTGAAAAGTAAGAGCCATCAAATACTAGAGATGTGACTTTATTATCTTTTTTTTTTCTCCTTGCACTTATAGCAGAGTTGTTGTTTGCTTATCTACTGCTTTAGAAAGCATTTTAAGGCAGAAGAACTACTTTTAAATTAACAAAGATTTCCCATTCTATGTGTTGGGATGGGTGGATGCCAATCTAGAGGTCATCTCTCTAAAGAATACTCGGTTGGTTCAGATGCCTTAGCTGGCATGGAGATGTTGGTGTTGGCAACATCTTGCTACAGGAAGGGAATTTTAAACCCATGTTTACTTGGTTCTGCTCTGTACTACTTTTGTTCCCTTCACCAATGGCTGCTTTAAGGAATAAGGTCCACCAACACCAAATTACTTGCTGTTCTTGCAGACAAACCTCAAAGTGACATCAGACCTCCTTCAGGACGGGGAAGGATGCAGAATGCTCACGATGGCTCTCACCTATCTGCAGAGAAGCAGCTTGAAGTGAGACTTAGAGACTTCCTTTTGGACATTGAAGACAGGATCTACCAAGGAACGTTGGGGGCTATTAAGGTATTTGTGACTTGTAGAATGCCTAGGAACACAGTGATGCCATCGAGTCTGTAACTTAAATGGGAACTCTTGAATGCTATGGTTTTACTAAAGGCATAATTAAATTAAATGTAGGCAGTAATTGGCACTAAAAGTTTGTGGCCTTTGATTCTTTAGAAACCTCAAATTCGTATGTTTGCTTCAGGTTACAGACAGACAGGCTTGGAGAGCAGCCTTAGAACATGGGCGATATGAGTTTCTGAGTGATGAAAACAAAGAAAATGGTATTATTAAAACTGTGAATGAAGAATCTGAAGTAATGGAAACTGATGATCAAGATAAGTTTATTGTGAAAGACAGGTAAGAGCTATAGTTTAAATAATGGCTCTTCGCTATGAGTTTTATAGCAGTGCTCTGGTTTGAGTTTTTGGGGGAGGACTTGGATCTGCAAGCTGTTTTTACCCTCAAATTCTTTGAAATGGTGTTTTTTAAGATTTGAGTTGTAAAACATGAGATTTTTGCATTGGTTTATAGTCTCTAAATGATGCTGTTCTATTACCATATAAGATTAAGGCACCAATTTTTACAACTTTAAGAATTCGGGTATTACGCTACTCAAAGTGAACATTAATTATCAAAGAAGTAACACGTGGATTAATTTTAAAATAATTTAAAATGCAGAGAAAAATTAATCTGGTAATTGATGTTTTCTTTTCCAGAAGGAAAAAAAAACAAAACAAAACAAAAAATTACTTAAATTTGTGGAAAGAGTAAGAGTGTTAAAAAGGAAAAATGGTAATAGTAAACAAATTGCTGGTTGAACTGGCCAGTGTTCCTCTTTATGAGTCACAGGAAGACCCATCCAGGCAACAGACCATGGTCTGGATTAGTTTTTAGCACTGCAGCAAAAAGCAGATATCATTCATGAAGTTGTAAGATTATAATACTTCTGTAGAGCAAGCTGCAACACAGTAAGAGAGAGGAAACCTCAAATCATATAGCGTTGCAGCTGTGGAAGTGTTTTGAGGGCCTTAGTTTAGTTTTTAAACAAAGATCTGAAATATGTATGGGACTCTGATATAAGTTTTTGTTGTAAATCAAACTTCAGAAACAACAGAAATGGTGAAGATTTCTAAATTTTTAGTTATCAGAAGTAACATACTTCTCAGAAATAAGGATCTACCTTAGTTGACTTAATACATATAAAATTAAATGTCTTGATAGGATATAAATGTTGAAATACTTAAGGAAAAAAGATTTATTGGAGACAATCATTGTGCCAACATACTGTTTGCTTATGTATTCTGGAGGTTATCTGGTGTTGGACTTCAATAAAAATTGAATTTCTGAGTGGACTCTTGAATGTTGTGTTGGATGTTAGGAATTTAAAGTTCTCTAAGTTTTTTTTCCTTTTTATTTCAGCTTTCTGAATTAGTATTTTCATATAAGACTGCCCTTCAAATCAGAGTTCTCTAGTTGCATGCAAAATGGATAGGGTCATCCTTTATATTAATGACACAATTTACAGATGTTTGGTTCCTGAAAACCACAACATAGAAATATTCCACTGTTTTAATTAAGCAGCTAAAATTTATCTGTTTCCGCTTACTTTGGGCACTGCCAGCTCTCAATTCTACAGAAGCTTGTTGCTTCATTTTTTTTATTTGATACCGACTACTGACTCAATCAGAGTTTCTGAATAAAGTCTACTCTAATAAAGACTTGCATATTAAAACACACTATGGGATTCTGAAATCATGTGACAGATTGCTTTTGATGCTGGGCTTTTTATCCACCTCAGAGCGAGTGACATCTCATTAAGACCTTGGAGTTTGACTAGTGAAATGTAAATAACTATGCAGCTTTCTTTCTGTTTGCTTTCAGGCTCTCAAAATGTGTGTGACTGCAAAATATAATGAAGAGCTTTTAAGTGTGAAAAAAGAACAGGGACAACCAAAAGCATTCCTTATGCATCAGAATAAAGCAGAATCCAGAGAATCTTAATTAGTTGTTTCTCTATAAACCCCAAATATAAATTGAATTTTATTTTCATTAGTGCGAGTTGCTCTCCTGCACTGTACTTAATGTTTGTGTTTCAGAAAGATTAACTACGCTTTGAAATGATTGCTTAGTCTTTTAGTCCCATTTTATTGGAAAACTACTTTTTCGGTGTTTTGTTTGTTTGGTTTGGGTTTTTTGTTTGGTTGGCTTTTGTTCTGTTGTTCTTTTTTCTTATTTCTTTTTTTTATCACCCTTATACGAAGAGTTAGTGTTTTAGAAAGATCCTCCAAGGATGAGAACATATAAGTTAACAATTCTTGATTTACATTCTAAAGTTACATTCTGTTTTCATTTAATTTATTTTCTTTTCAAAAATCTTATGAATTGTAAGGATCTGCATAGTTGAACTTGTGCAGATGGAAATACTCTAAAAGGCTACACCTCACCACTGGAAGTGTTTTCACTGAAAAATTATTGGGACTATACTCTTCACAGAAATCTCTCATAAACCAGCTGATAGATGTTGCATCAAATGTTTTTGAAATCTTAATAATTGTATTGAAATTTGTCATCCACATTTCTTGAAATTTAAATAACTTACCTAAAGATGATTTATCTAGATTAACTAAGCTAATTAAGCAAACATAAAAACTAGGATAACTAATCACACCTGTGCAGTATCTGTTCATGTCCATAGTCCATGCATGTAAATAAAGTTAAAATAAAAGAACCTACTGTGGATACAGACATGTACGAATATCTCTGGTATTAAATTCGAAATATTCAAAGATAATTTATGTGTTTCTGTTCTAGACTTATTGGATTAAAAACTGAAGCTCCAAGTGCTGCATCAACAAGCACAAGTACTCCTCAGCCAGTCAATAATGTGGTCCACTACTTGGCATCTGCACTGCTTCAGATAGAACAAGGAATTGAGCGCAGGTTTCTCAAAGCACCTCTTGGTAAGTCTTGGAATTGAAACTGTAAGTCTCTGATGTTGTGTAAGATTTTGTAACAAACAAACAAACCCCACCCGCCCCAACACCACAGAAACCCACTTGCCAAACACACTTGCTTCTTTTGAAAGACTGGATGCTTTAGAGTGGCATGTTGGAGAAAAAACCAAATAATTAACCTATTGCTGTGTAACACTGTAAAACTGAAAAAAGTTAGATTGCTAGTTTACAAGGTAATCGATCATGAGGAAATATTACTATTTTTCTTACTATTCTACTTGTCCTGAATTATATGTATTAATTAACAGCATATTTTCCCCTTAAATTCATGCTTATTTAACATGGATCGTTTCAGTGACCTTGTTTGTGTGGCCCTACAATTATACTGATGCACTGGGAGACAAATTGTACCCTTAGGCAGAAATGAGTAATCTTTCTGGGGGAATACTCTAAATCAGAATTACTGTTGAGGCCAATATATCATGTTGCTCTACGGTGAGTTTCTTCTGAGTGTTATTTAGGTTGTAAAAATATATGCTGCCTTTTATACTGTTTCTGTGAAAGCAGTATAAGCCTTATTTATCTGGATCACCTTGATCAGAATATTGACTGTAAAATGTAGGAAACATTTACATTCCAAACTTCCAGATTCTCAGGTTTTGCATTTGTGCTGTAAAACTTGGAAATAAAAGGTTGCAAGAAAAATTTAAACCAAAGCAGGATTTTAGCTTGACTTGGATACACATTCCTTCCTTGACTGCCTCTGATGGTGCTCTAGGGGTGAAAGAGAAGATCCAAAGTGCATGAAGTCATTTTGTTTTCCAGTGATACCTCAGGTCTGGATTCCTTAGGATCCTTTTGCAATTCAGAGCTGGAGTTTTGTCTTGGAGAAGTGTGTAAAGGTGCTTCATCCTTCCCAAGGCCATCCTGTCTGGATGGCACACTGGGGATGAGCCATGCTCTGTGCTTTCAGGACTGCTTTGCTTTTCACCTGTGAGAGTGCAGTATGGGTTACCAGCACAGCACATACCAGGGTCTTCCAGAGCAACAACTGACACACACCCTATTAGACGATACTTTCCTCTGATAATCACTGTGTACAAAACCATTATGCTCTGGCAGATGTTGCTGTAGTAGTTTAAGATGAAAATGCAGGTTTTGGTGTGTTAACACTAGATGTTAGTGCCCTGTGGCACAGTTGATCTGAAGCTGTTTCTGCATCTTGGCTGCTCCTACATGGAGTCTGCTGTCTGGGTATCAGTTGCCCCTGAAGATGAGTTTGAGCTAGATTTGTGCCAGAGACTGATGTGCAGACATGGGTTCCCTTCCACAAGCTTTTGTTATCGGTGTGATAACCTCTAGAAGAGGGAAGTGCAACAAATGATTGAGGTGAAAGGGAAGAGCATGAGAGTAGTTTGAATCGCAGCTGTTTGATAGCTTTACTTGGCTTAGTGTTTGGTCAACGCAAATATGTCTGCACTTTCCAAGCCAGGCATGATGTGGCTTATTTCCTACTATATGACTCTATTTGCAACTTGCGCAACAGTAATTGACAGTACATCTATCATTTGTCCTACTTTGTCCTACTCTTCATATAAAAGTTGTAAATACATTGTGAATTATATGCCTCCATTTCTAAACTGGCTTACAAACTTGCCAACAGCATCTTGCTGACAATTCTAAGTTTACCATTCCCTGAAGGGGAAAAACATGGTTATTAGCAAGTTATGGCCATTGATCATGCAGCCTGAAATAGAGGAAAAGGACTAAAAGAAGAAAAATGTCCCTGAAGTATTGGAGGGAAAGTTTTTTTTAACAGTCCTCCTGTGTCTTTTTTTTTCAGTGGTTCCAACTCTGCCATAATCTAATGATGGTTCGTTTTTTTGCCTGATCTTTTCAATTATAGTGGGATTTCTTTTTTAACTTGGGAATCTTGTTCCCTTTTAGGTGCTTTATATGGTGCAACAAAGAAACTGTATAGGGAAAGCAATTGTACGTGATTTGCACATCTCAAAATCCCTGATGTTCGTTTTCCATAGTGTGCATCTCTTCTGCTCTGAAAAATGCTAATGCTCTAATATTACTGTAATGTATAGAATAATCTACATCGCTGAGGAGCAGGAAGGATCCCAGGTGTTCTCTGCTCTGGCTCACTGCCTGAACTGTTAAGCAACAGTGTCAGGTTCCCTTTTCTTGCTTTACCTTTGGTGCCAAATGTCTCATGTTTTTGAGTTGCGTAATGGGCCACTTTTAGAAGGAGTCAAGTCTGAATGAAAGCAAGATTGCATATGTGTAACAGGCAAAGAAAAGTTCTCTACTTAGCTTGACAAGGAAGTGTTTGTAGTACTACTAAACCTCTTAGGGAAAAGTGGACACTGCTTCTTGTTTTGGACTGTCTTGTGCTCAGAGCTGTGATGCACTTCTTCTCTGATTCCTTTAGAAAGTGTTCAACAGTATTCTGATAACAGAAATTAGGTCTAAGTTTGTAACCACTGGGTTTTGGTTTGTGGAATTTTGGTTTTGTGTCACTGTTTTTATGTAGATCATTGTGTCTGTACATTCTTTTTTTTCTTTCTCTAACAGGAGTGTCTTTTTAAATAGTTGTTCTAACTATTTAAGGGAACCACCCTCTAGACGAAATGCCTTGCATATCTGTTTCTAATGTTAAACTTGATAATCTCAACTTCTTAGGCTGATTTAATTACCACTGAAGTAAAAACACTGGAAGTCACTCAAGTGCTGGGAGTTCTGTAGGGAGTACAGGGGAACACTTGTGGTAAAAAAGAGTGCCCCTGCTTTTCTGCTTTAAACCAAACTGAATGTGCTTTGTCTTTGTCATTATTCCAGTTGTTGCTTTCACTGTGAAGTTTCTTTGCCCTCTCTGCCCCCACTTCATTCTGCTCTGTTCCTATTAGGGAATGGAGCCATACTTAACAATTTTTAGTTTTCATTTATGGCTTCTAGTCCTAAAGCCAGCACAGGGAAATTCCCTGCAGTCACTAGCAGGTTTATCTTGGTGGCCTCCAGGGTGCAGAGCAGACAAAGGGACCCGGCACAGCAATAAAAGGACCAGCTGTTCCTCTCTCCTCTGTTTTTGTTTGAGGCTCTATCAGGCTGCCAAGAGCCTCACTGGTGATTCTGATAAGTTTAGAGTTGAGGTGCATACCAAATGTTCAAGTGGAAGAGCAATGAAAGACTGACACAGAAGATAGTGATGCAAAAGGAGATCTGGAAACCCCAGAAATGGCCCCCTTGGCCTCACAGAGCTGCTATATGGTCGCTGATCTTCTGTTGTCTGGTGATTAAATGTAACATGATTTGAATTGTATGCATTTCTTAATTTTGTACTGTGTTTTAGAAATCTTTTCATTAAACATTAGCTATGAAAATTTGGTTTTTCTTCCTTCAGTACAAACTGAGGTAATGTATGGGGAGAAGCATGAAAAGGAGGGGGTGCAGTTGCAGTACATTGTTTTTCTGCAAAAATTTATGAGTTAAGATGTAAAAAAGCCTTTTTTTTAATTTTAAATAGCTGTTTGAAGGAAACTCTTAAGTGCTGCTTTTCAGATAAAAATTACATTTGAGAAGGTAGAAATACAAGCAGTTTTTACCGCGGATTTTACTTCTCTTTTGATACAAGTTTACTTTTCCTTACCTCACATTTCAAAATACTTTGCAGTGCAGAAGTAGGTCTCATCATTCCTATTACAGAGATGTTAAAGTTGAGGTATGAAATGATTAAGTGCTTTGGTTGCCCTGGAGTTCAGTGAGGCAACCCTCCCAAAAAACCTGCCTTCTGCACTAATGCAGGACTTCAGTCCTTAAACATCCTTCAGATTTTCATACAAAAGGTTGGATTCTAATTCATGGGAGGACCTTTGTGACTGATACAGGGAATCATTTACCTCCTTTTTAACTTGTGCCACCTACTTCTTGCAGGACAAAAAAACCCCAAAACAACTTTTTTGCTTCTTTTTGCTTGTCTTTATTCCATTCCTTTCTTTCTAGATTTTGATTATCTTTGTTTTCTCTACTGTCAAAGTTGTTTCCTTTGAACAGGGATGGGATTAGTATATCTGCATACTTTGTTCTCATGCTTGCATTACTTCCCTGCGGAGTTTCATGAGCAGAGGCAGCAAAGGTGGAAGTGAGCTTTTTTATGATGAAGAATTTTTGTTTACTCTTCAGAGAAGGCAGTCAAAGAATGTACCTTGTAATTGAAGCAGATGAGGTTTACTATGGCTCTTCCTTCCTGGGAGGTTAATTTAATCATTTTAACACTCAAGAACACTCCTGCACAACAGTATCCAAAGCATGTTGTTTCACATGGACAGATGAGCTCGTTCTCTTGGCCCTTGAGAAGTGTGCCCATAAACTGGCTACATTTTTTGAGAATTGAGGAGGTTCATGGTAGCACAGACCACATAAGCTGTTTGCTGAGAAAGAAACCTGTGGTCATTATCTGCTCCTGTAGCCATTTGTACCGGAGATGGACAGAAAGGTAAGGCAGAGTAGGCTTCAGAGCTTTCAGTTCAAGCCTTCGTTTGTAGTGAGAGTCAAAGTAAATCCTGGAATATGCAATTCCTCTGTGCACATTACTCTCTTACCCTTCACTTTTCTGCGTGCACATGTTTGTAACTACTGTTTTAGTTATGTTTTTAGACTATGCAAGTATGGAATATAAAAATTAATTAAAAAATAATTTACCATGCTTCAAAAAGGTATTTGAAATAACTCTATGAATTTAATGTTAGGTAATGCAGAAGATGATGAAAAGAACCACTGGGGTTATGAAAGGAGGAAGAGAGTGAAAGACAAGACTAGTCAGAGAGATGGTAAATTTTAAATGTTACTTGTATTGCTAAAAATTAGAAAGCATTGAATATTTTATCAGGTTTTCTTTTTTGTTTTTTTTTTCTTATAATTTTGTAGCCAGTTCCTTACATTGAAGGAATTGTGGTATTGAAGCCAAAGGTTTAAACATGGGTACTGAAACAAATACAGCTCAAAGATTTAAAAAAAAAAAAAAAAAAGGTTTCTGCAACCAGAAATAAAGAACTGTATTTTTTTTATCACTTTGGGACAGAAATTTGCATGTTCATATAATCCCGTTTTTTTCCCCCCCTTCCTTTTAATGTCCTCGTTTTTTTTTAAACTTCACAGCATTGTGCAACTGCATATCCTTTTTAGAAATACTAAAATGGAAACCCCTTCTCTCAACTCAATTAGCTATTGATAGATGAGTGCATAGATCTGTCAAACAACTTCATTTGCATTGTAGCAAGGCTTGGAGGACTTAGGTGACGGAGGGGTATCCCACTGCGCAGTGTAGAGCTGCTGAGACACAAAGGAAGAGGCTGTTTTTCCCTCCATGTTAACAATATAAATGAGAAAGATGATGGATGGAAGAGAGAGGTGTTATTCTTATTTTACAAATTGGGATCTGAAAACAGTGGGTGTTATTTGGTGTGTTTCTTTCAGTGGCAGGACATGCTGAAGCAGGTCGTGGTCACTAATTTCCATCTGTACTTGCCCTGCAAATCTGCAGTTGCAGTATATTTGTTGTCTTGTGTGATGAATTATATCGGTGAACCAATCCAGGCTAAAAGTAAACTCCAAATAAAAGTAATAATGCTGAATCTGCCATTATCAGCAAAAGAAATACTTGTCAAACTCTGTGTATGCTTAAGATAGTGTCTTTCCCAGAGTTATAGTAGAAATCTGTTTTAAGCAGGTTTAATTTTCTTAACTGAATTTTAAAGAAATACATTGAGATATACTGCAGTGCTGTGAAAATCACTATCCTCAGAAAACTGAACTTGACACAGGAAACCTAAGGACGAAGTAATAGGAAATGTTAGGAAATACAGCTTTATATTTGCAGTTCATGAGTGGCTGTATTTTATTTATGAAGCTTTGTTGCCTGTTTATCCTCTGCCTTCTCCCATCATTTCTCTTGTGCTGCTGCTAATGCAAATGCATGCAGGATTAGACAAATCCTGGCAGCCAGTTGATGAGAAGGCAGAGGGGCCTTGCCAGGAGAATAATTAGTCTCATTTTTGTTCTTTCATTTTATTTGTTATTAGATATTTTGTCTTCTGATTCTTGACAATAAATCATTTGGCAGACAGGTGCATCATAGGCCATTCCACAGAGTGCCCACTGTGACTAGTGCAGGAGGCAGGGAGGCATTATATACTGGAGTGCATCATTAATCCACTAGAGATCATGCAGTAGTAACTGGACTATCACTTTCAGAAGGGAAGTCTGCAGACTTTTCCATTATCAAAAGCACTGTTGTATTGTCTCTTCCTGTCCTTAAACCTTCTTACTTTAAAATGCAAAAAATAGCTTTCAGCATTAATAAAGAAATTCACTTTCTGCTCAGCAGCAGCAGTGCACGGTATCATTTACACCTTCTTGTTTCCCTTAGGTCGTCAAACAGCCCATTTGTTTCTGTGGTTCCCAGCTGCTCATTCCTGTTTGGTCTGCCCCCCATGCTATTCTGTGTGTGTGTTTGTCTGGCTGTTTCCGTGGCCTGGATTGCTAACCAAACCTGTTTGAAAATACAATCTAATTTTTTACCCCTGTGTCTCCCCCATTTATTTCTAATTTAATTAGGATCCTAGGTCTTACTTGGTTTGACACTCAATGTGTACCATGGATTCCCGTGTGCTACGTTGCTTATAAAGTATTGAGGAAACAGTTATTTCAACTCCAAGTCACCCAACCTGGTTAATCACACAGATGCACAGGTTCTTTGAAGGCAGAGTGCAGGGCAGGAATGAAGGCACTGAGGCATGGGCATAGGGCTGAAAGGCTCTCTGCTAGACTATACTGAAGCATGTGTGGGTGAGGAGTGCTCTTTAAGCTGTTTTTTGCCAGTGAAGTTTCAGGTACTTCCTTTAAATGTAAATATTTTGGGATTTCAAAATTTACATACAAGGAAAAGTAAATTGGACATGTGATTATTTTTTTGTAATCTTAAGTAAGCTTTGTTTATACATTATAAATCAAATTGTTAGGTTTCCAGGTTGACATTTGAGTAAGACTTTAACGTTTTAATCATGACCTATGTATGTGCAAGTTCTAAGTTGAATAGGTATGGAAGAGTAAAATCTTAAAGGCTTCAGCAGCTTGGAAGCTAAGGAGAAAATATTCAAGTCTTGAAGAGATAAGATAAAGGTTGTAATATTATCCCAGTTTACTACTGCTGTCTGTTTGACAGTCAGAGTTTTACTTTGTAGTCTAGAATAACCTGGATCTTTGAAAAAGCAGTTTGATAATTCTGGGGTTTTTGTCGTTTTTCTTTTTTTTAAAATCCCCTTTTTTAATGGAAGATGCCAGTGATGGTGGACGGTCCTATAAAACAGTTCTGGATCGCTGGAGAGAGTCGCTTCTTTCTTCTACCAGCTTGTCCCAAGTCTTCCTTCATCTGTCCACACTGGATCGAAGTGTCATCTGGTCCAAGTCCATCCTCAATGCTCGCTGTAAGGTGTGTCGAAAGAAAGGCGATGCGGAAAGCATGGTGCTGTGCGATGGCTGCGATCGAGGCTACCACACTTACTGCATCAGGCCCAAGCTGAAGGTATCTCAGGAAAAAGAAGTGCTTCCTTTTTACACAGAACTTGAGTAGTTTTTATAACTTAATTGCATATTGCTAATGCTAATTTTTTTTTTCCTCTTCTGTTTCTAGGTCATTCCTGAAGGAGATTGGTTTTGTCCAGAGTGCCGACCAAAACAGCGCTCTAGACGCCTCTCCTCCAGACAGAGGCCTTCTGTGGAAAGTGATGAAGAGACTGCTGAACAACTAGTAGGGGAAGAAGAGGCAAACTATGATGAGATGGGACAAAGTGAGGAAGAGCATTATGAAGAAGAGCAAGATGAGGAGGATGAATCTCAAGAGGAGGAAGAGATAAGGTAAACAGATGTCTGTTAAATGAAAATATCTTGATTATTATGTGGAATAACTGTTCGCATAAGCATGTATCTTGAAAGTCCAGTCTGACAAAGATGTTTGGTTGTTTTTTTTAAACGGCAGCTTGTTATGAATTTGGCTCTTACTGAAAGATTTAATATGAACAAAAGTTAGGGATCACTTTTCAGGATAAAAATGCCAACTTTGGATGTGTGGGTGAGAGATGGCCATCAGAGTTGCAGTTCTGTATAGCTACTGTTTGAATGTAAAGTAAGGGAGAGTTTCAAACAGTAAAGATCTTCTGGAGAAAACCTGGAGTTGTTTTTGTACAGTTTTGAATTCTAGAGGACTGAATGCATACAGTATGTATGTATACTAGATGTATTCAGTAAGTATTAGAACATTAGGGAAGACAAGGTCATCTGTCGGAGGTCATATGATATTGGGAGGGCTTGAGGACTAATGCTGTAGCTGTTTAAAAAAGCCCAACGAACAAACCAAACCAAACCCAACAAAAACAAACAAACAAGCCCCCCCAAAAAGACCAACAAACCCAAGTCAAGAAAACCCCCTTCAAAACCAACCAACCAAAAAAACCCGCACAATAAACTAAATAATCCAGTGATAATTTCAATAAAAATGTGATTTGATACACACGCTAGCAACATAAAAGTTGAAGGAAACTTTTCTGATCTCAGAGTATTTTCCTTCTTTTTGGTACAGTCTTTTAGATGGACTGAAGCAAGGTTAACTGTGGCTCTGACAGTTGAGATTCCGTAGTTGGAGAGAACATGTATCTCCTTGAGAAATAAGTTTGTCTCTGGGATCTTCTTTCTCTCTTGCAAAGGAAGGAGAGTCTTGAGTATTAGTTATAAACCTTGACTAGAGCATAACTCTTATACTTAGTGTTTTACAACTGCAGTTCATTTATGTGGCTGATGATAATGTTCAGAAATCCTGGTAGTTAGAGTTGTTACAGTAGTTACAGTGAGAAATAAGCGATTTAAAGAAATTGATAGCTGTTGCTCTGATTAATGCATTCCTATTGCAAAAGCTGTAGAGGGGATTGGTATTCTGAGCTTTTCCTTAAAGTATGTGCTCCACGTAATATTTAATTAAGAGACCCCAGGGCAATATTTAAGATAATGGTAATTGAATGACTGACTTCATCAGGTTGAAATCCAGCTGGTTACCAGTCCAACCTTGAATGGTTGGGTTTTGTAAATGCTGAATTAGCAAACTGACAGAAAAGGGAGGAATGTAATTTGGGGACAAATAAATATAACTGTTCACTTTTTGTAGCCCATCAAAGCAAGGAAGATCCCAGGTCAAATTTCCATTAAAAATGAGAGCAGCCAAACTCAACAATCCATTCTCAAGTCAGAACAGCCAGCGTCAGGCAAGATATGCTTCTCGGAGTCAGCAAACTGAATCTTCATCAAAAATTACGAGAAGGGGTTTAAGAAACATAAAATCAGCCTCTTCAGCAGGGACAAGACCTACTTTAAGACTTAATAGCCGGACCACTCGTCAGAGCCAAAGTTCATTACAAGCAGATGTATTTGTGGAGTTACTCGGTCCCCGAAGAAGACGAAGAGGAAGAAAGAGTGCTGATAACACACTGGAAAACAGCCCTTCCAACTCTCTTGGATTTAGAATTGTTGATACTGCAGACCCCAGTGAACGGCTTAAGAAGTATCCAGTTTCTGCTTCAAAACTTTCTCTTCCTGTTACTGAACCCAAGAGAAGAGGCAGGAAACGACAATCCACAGGTTAGAGAAATGTTTTTATCACAACAAAACCCACGTTCTGTTCCTTGCTAAAATATTTGTGTGGTAGAGCAAGGAGACTAGAAGTGGTGAAGGCAGTTTTGGCTTCCGAGACAGTTTCTTTCTTTTGCAGTGAAAGTGAACTTTAAAAAGTTTCCAGTCATCTAAAGAACAAATATTTAATTTGCCAAGGAGATTTATCATGTCCATATTTGAAATCCCATATTTGCACAGAGTATGGAGAAACTGCTAATAAGTGGATAGAAAATGTGAAAGTAATTTTATGCCTTAACCCACATAAATCAAGTGTTTAGTTACAGCTTTTATGCTTTTGTTTTATTAAAGTTAAACAGTGAAGAACACAGATAGAGGCAAGGTAGTGAAATTGGGAATATACACACACAACAAGAAACTGCTACCAGAAGAAAAATGTTGTTTCTCTATTATAGGGCTAGCGGTGTCCTTGATTGTTAAGCTAATACTTGGATGGTAGGGAAATACTTAGAAAGATACAATAACCTTTTAAAAACAAAGAGGACCCAGTGTGAGAGACTGAAGAGTGTAAAAGACTTGCACTCCAGTGTGGCAGCCTTGCATTCTGCATGATTTCTGTCCTTCACCATTGGAAATTTCTGAGCTTATCCTTAACCACCCTGCTGACTACTCTTGAAAGCAGATAAAACCACTCTGAATAGAGGTTTTGTGAAAGTAAAAGTTATGAGTAGGCAGCTTATTCTGTTTTTTTCTAATAGAGCTTTTTAAGTGTTTAACAAATTGTTTTAAGATGGAAATCAGTGAAAAAAAAATAATTTCCAAAATTAATGCAGTGAAGGACGAGGCACCCAGCTAAGTCCTGGTTACTTAGCATTTTGTATGTCAAGAGAGACATTTTAGTAGTAAATAACAAGGCTGTAGGATAGTTAATACTTGAAGCCAAACCACATGCCTTGGGCTCTTAAACTACAGTTTTAGTACCCAAGAATAATGGTATTTCACTTTTTTTTTTTTTCTTTTTTCTTTTTTTTTTTAATTTTACTTATCAGGCTTTTATTTTTATCTGGTGGGGTGTCATTTTTTTTTTCCAGAATCACCTCCTCAGATATTGAACAGGAGAAGTTCAGGACGTCAAGGGGGAGTCCACGAACTCTCAGCTTTTGAACAACTCATAGTGGAACTGGTACGACATGATGACAGCTGGCCTTTCATGAAACTGGTTTCCAAAATCCAGGTAACTGAAAGAACTGTAGAGGGAATAATAATGGCTGAGAGTCCTGTTTGCTGCCAGTAAAACTTGTGAATTTATAGCATTGCCCAAACAGGGGGATAAAGCTAAGGAATGGGATTCAGGAGAACTCTTGCATTTCAGCTCAGATATTTGGTGCCAGAAATAACTTCTATGATTGGCATGCTATTGGCAAAATTTTAAATATGCATTCCATCAAGCATTTAAAAATGTGAAATGGTTTGGTTTGAAAAAATCCAAACAAATCAAGTAGGGCGCAGAACTGCTAAAGGTAAGCTTATTGTTATTAATTGATAATTTAGTTGAATTAATCTTCAATTTATGCAAGATATTCTGAGAAGAAACCTCCAATGAAATAACAAGATAGAAACAATTTCACTCTGATGTTAACTATAATGCAGTAAGAAGATGATTTCGTACCTTCGTTCTTATTTCCCTCTTCTTTAAATTTTAAAGTACTGAATGGTAAAGTGGGTACCCAAAGTAAGTGCTGCTTGAGAGGTTTTTAATACAATAGAAGTTCCCGAAGCTGCTTTTCTGCAGGCTGCACTGGCTTGTCAGTTGTAAGGCAACTGGGACTTTCTGATCCTCCAAAGTGCCTGTCCTCTCCAAGCTCTGTGGAGCAACTCCGCACATTCTTGCAGGACCTAGTGGTTGGTGCTTAAATGCTCTATTAAAATTAATAATGATAGCTGTTAAATGAAGACCTGAAACTCTGAATTCAGAATCACAGAATATTCTGAGTTGGAAGGGACCCACAAGGATCATCAAGTCTATAAATAGTTGAAGGATTGATCTGTCAGGACAAAGAGAATGATGTACAAACATGAATGAAAGATGTAAGCGCGGCAGAGGAGGAGAGAAATTTTCAGTGAAATGGAGATTAGTGTGTGCCTAACAGAGTACTGGAATTATGCTGGAAAGGGCAGGAATCTAGTGAATGCAAGAAAAGAAGGAGAATTCAACTCAATTTTGATCCTGAAAAGAAACTGCTAGATTTCAGTGCATTCTGGTTTCCCTGAGTCAATCACTAAGGGGTAGTCTGTATAGTTTGGAAGGAAAAATCCATACCTGAGTGAACCAGATTTTCTTCATCATGATAGAAATTTTCATTTTGCTATGAAGACTGTAAAGAATACATTGAATGGTCAGTATACAGCATGCCAGAAAGAGGAAATTACCTTTCTTTTTAGTAGTCACATAAACAGCACTCCTAAAGGGAAAGGAAAGAAAAATGTGCCAATTTAATTCTGTTTCTCTACTAGTTCTTTCTCTAGGTTCATTTGCAGGTTGCACTTGATAGATAGTAAAGTTACAGGCCATAACCAAAAACTTGGTTTTAAAGCATACATGATGGTGCATGTGGGTATCTTTCCTTGGGAGGGCGGGGGAAGTCACATTTGGATCAGATACCTTTTTCTTTTACTCCTCTGCCCTGCTTTGTGAGTGTGACAATCACCCTAAGCTTGATGCTTACTGGAATTCAAAATTTGTGATCCAAATGACCAGTGCACTTAAAAGTTAGGCAGTCCTTTTCCTCCATAAACATTGTTCTTAGTGGCTCTTTATCTCTGATACTTGTGTACAGTGTCCTGCTTGCTGTAGAAGGGTTCACTACCTTGTCTTTAACACAAGTAAATGGAATTTCTCAATTCCGTTTCTTCAAAACAATGAATAGTAGTGAGTCAAATTTGTCATTATTCATGATTAAAGAGCTTTTAATATTGTAATATGTTACAGGAAAATGAAAAATTTTAAAATCTTGGAAATAATTTTTGTGCTTGACAGATGGGAATAACTGGAACACCATAATGCTTATCTGGTCATGCAATTTTCTTACAGTTGTTCACAGGGTATTTAGGATTAGATTTATTCATTGAATTGCTGGCTAATGGTTGTTGTGGTCTGCTATTTTAATGAAGCAAAAAATGAAAAAGCAATACCTGAAAACTAGTATTCAAATCAGGAAATGAAGGTGGTTGCCTAGGACTCCTCTGTTTCTTTAAAAACAAAACATGCTTTCTGCTAATACATGATTTGATTAACATAGGTAGAATTTTAAGCTTCCATTTCTTTGTCTATGAATCTTTTTGTTTGTTTTTTTTAGGTACCAGACTACTATGATATCATCAAAAAACCTATTGCCTTAAATATAATCCGTGAAAAAGTGAATAAATGTGAATATAAGTTAGCATGTAAGTATTATTTATTGAAAGGAATATTGAACCATGTTCTCTCACTTTAAATTCTTGTCCTAAAATAGGGTTTGTCAGATGATTAGAAATCTGAAATTGTGCTTGGTTTGGGGGTTTGTGGTGTGTTTTGGGTTTTTTTAAAGAGCAGTTACTAACATTTTTTTAAATAAGATCTGTTGAACATAGTTCTTTTACTACCAAAATACATGATGTAAAGATAGATAAGAAATGAGCAGCTGTGAAACAACTGGTAATTTCTCAAGCCTTTGATGTCAGTGAGTGTCACTGATGAAATAATTAGAAAATGTTCTTGTTTGATTTGATTTCCTGTTTTGATAATCAGTGAAATTTAAGAATGCTTACATGGCACTGCACCGAAACAATGATAGGAACTCGACACACATGTAAAGACATTTTTGTGTTGCAATTCTATGTAGGATCACTGTACTAATTCAGTGGTGTCATACTGCTTTAGCATACTGTTCTCTGATGACTTAAGACATACTAAATTAATTTATTTCCTTCTACTTACTAGCTGAATTCATTGAAGACATTGAGCTAATGTTTTCAAACTGCTTTGAATACAACCCTCGTAACACGAGTGAAGCAAAAGCTGGAACTAGACTTCAAGCTTTCTTCCACATTCAGGCTCAAAAGCTTGGACTTCCAATCACATCTGGTAATGTGGACCACACCGCTCCTGCGGCAAAGAAGTCACGAATCTAACCTCTGCCTTCCAAAGGATTTTTTGAGGGAATTTATAATATTCATTAAAATGAATTGTTAAATTACGCAGTCGTCATGTCTGTTTAAAGCAATAACAACTGTTTAACCACCTTGAAGTGTGGCCTGCACTATATTCTCATTGTAATATTAAGCACTCAGGAGAACGTAGGAAAGATTACCTTTGCTACAGTTTTATTCAGTGTCTAATAATTTTGATAGATGTACTGGATACAGTACTGGTTTACAGAGGTTTTGTACATTTTTAATACATTCATGTGTCCAGATATCTTCCAGAAGTACTTTGTTTTTTCCTGCACAAAATAACCTTTTTTCATCCTCTAGATTTTGTAGGAGCTGTGGTATTGAGGGCTTTATCAACTCAGAGAAAATCTTCTGCTGTAGCACAGTTGAAGAAACTGTGTGTTTTTAAAACTTGTTTGAGCATATCTTCTCAACACTACACATGAATGAGTACAACTGCATATCTTTTTAAGTACTGTACCAGTGCTGGCTGGAGGTATTCAGTCTGAGTTTATTAAGTAGATATTTATTTAGTATTCAAAGTAATTTGTGAATTTGTTTTGTATTTATAAAATTTGTACTCGGGGATTAAAAACAACAAAAAAAAAGAAAGAGTTCCATAACTTTTTAAATTTTTTCCGGGGTTCTTTTTTGTTTGTTTATTCCCCTCTAACTTGATGATCAATCAATAAATACCTTTCTTGTGTCCCTGACAGTTCTTCTAGCAATGAGTAAATTTACAGGACTGTACTCTAAGTTTCTACATACAACTTTGCAAGTGTACAAATAAAATGAGACATTTTTTCAAAGTATTTTGAGCTTGCACTTCGTTTTGAGTTGTACTGTTACACCACCTTCCCCATTACCTTACAAGGACAAGTTGCTGGAGACAACACAGCAGAATCAGGTTCCGATGTGAGTACCCCAGCCAGCATTTTTGGCAGCTGCAGCCACTGCAATACCTAGTTTCTGAGAGATGCAAATGTCCATCAGTATGTAAGGAGTAATGTAAGTAGTATAAGTTGTTTGGGTCTTTAATTTGCATCTTTAACAGTGTAAAACCTCACAGATTTGTTTCATTGACCAGCAGCTTCTTCAAACTATCCTTACTATCCTTAATTGGTTTACTTTCAATATTTATTAATTTAAATTTATTAAACTCAGTTTGAGGAAATAGCTTTAGACCAGTCCTCCCCACCTGGAGATATGCCACACTGAGAAAAAGTATGGAGAAGTTTGGGGGTAGGAGTGAGGGGTAGCAAAAGCTGAAACATGAGGCTTCCTGCTGCAGCAATTTTTCTCCCTGTGTTTGTGCTAGGTTGTGTCGGAGCTTTAACACTTGAATACGCTCCAGACCTAACAAATTACTTGCCATGTAGTTGTGGGTTTTCTTTGGCTGCTATAGTGCTTACATTGCCATAAAGGTCGCAAGAATAGACATTTCCTTGAGCCTAGGAAAGAGATGGCAATAGACAGGAGACTGATCGGTTTGAAGTGTTGCATTTGTGGGTTGGGTTTTTTTAAAAATTAAAAAAAAAAATTGAGAATGATGGGGGATGTTGTTCAGAAATGTGTGCTAATACTTCACAGTTTCTGTGGAAGCTTTTCCTGTTCAGAGCCGACACCTCTCTTGTTCCCACAGCAAAGAATGCTAAATTCCGTAAGGAATGTGAGCAGCAGAAGACTTCCTTGCAGGGTGTAAGTGGCACCTGATATCCCTGCATCTGTCCTGTCCTGAGGGGTTGTGAATGTCCTGACTAGCAGGTTGCATAAACAGTTGTGCTAGTTCTTGTTCATATGAATAGTCCCCATTGACTTAAATGTGAGTACCTTTTGGGGAGGAGGCATGGTGAGCTGAACAAGTCCATTTGTGGCAGATGCAATTTAAATAATTTCTGTCCCAAACCTACTCCCAGCTGTTCATTCCTATTGCTCTTTCTCCAAGGCTATTTCATTCAATGGCTTCCCCTCAGCAACACAACTATAATTTTGAGTACAGATTTTGGGTAGAGCAAGTGGGAGCAGTTTAACCCAAATATCTGCTTGTGACAGTGGTGTTCGTATGCTTGTGCAATGAGCAAAGTTATCAATTTGCCATTAGTTTTGCAAGCCAAAGGCCTCGCTTACACACACTGAGGGCAAAATACAGGAAAGTACCCACTTCTCCTTCGAGCAGCTGTGCTTAAAATACTCATGTCTGCTGTATGTGCAGTGCTCATCTGACTGTCCTTGGCTTTAGTGGTGCTCACAGGGCATGAACCAAGCCCTCTGTTCCTGGCAGCAGGCTGCTTGAGTTGGTACTTTCACTGAAGCTTTTTCAAACTTTAGCGACGCTTTTTCTGAGCTATGTCAAGATGGTTTTTTTTTGCTGGCCTTTGGAAAAAGGGGAATTGCTTCCCATCTCCCTCTTTGTCTTAAGGGCTGAAACATTCATGCTCTTCATCCACCTTTTTCCCCCAACAAACCCATGTCTTACCATGATCACCCTGTTATGACCAGGGTAAGGGCAGTACAGTATCTGTCAGGGGTTCCAAGCAGGAGTTTTTCACAAAGGTGTCAAAATGGATAGGGTCAACAGCTTCATCTTGGATTCAAACTAATCAGGCTGTACCAGGCTCTTCAGGAAAATATGAAATAGGCTTCCTTGAGCTCCAAGGTCAGCATCTGTCCTCCGAGTAGCATTTTAACAAGATGCAACAGTGAAAGTCTTCTCCTTCTTGGTAGCTCCAATAGATCTTAGCCCTGGCATGGATCCAGATACTGCTCTACCAGATGGTTTTCCTGCTGTGCAAATTCTGCCCCTTTCATTCATGAGTAACTACCCTAGGCAATTTCTCCTGATGCTTTTTGAATGCAACTCTTTAATAACCACGGGGTCAGTTCCTTTGGACTCCAACCCAAAGGACCTTCTTCCAGGAAATCTCAGCATTTCCTCAACGACAACTTGCTCACCTCCTGGTCACCACAGGCTGTCAAAAATGCAGAAAACCAATCCTTACAGTGACTGCTGTTATTGGAAGCAGCCCTTCCTACCCAAGGAGGATGAGGTCAGAAGGAGAAGGCCTTTTCAAATGCTGGCTATAGCCTTCTGTGGTGGTTGCAGTCAAGCTGATACTGGCTGTTTGGGTTTAGGTGTCAGCTAGCAACACCAGTGCAGTGATGTTGTGCCAAGTCCCTTCACCTGTATTAGGAGGGAGGTGATCACCTTGACTGGCATATGCAGTATCAGGTTCACCTGCTGGAAGTTTAACTTCTGGAAGCCTTTAACAATGCTGGAAAGCTTGTGTTGCTTTGGTCTGGCAGCCCACGTGACAGATGTGAGCCAGCAATCTTCTTTGTGAGGGATTTGGGGTGGGGCCACTGCCCCTGCACCCAGTGCTGGATGACTCTTTTGCAGAGGCTGAGATTTAAAGTATTGTAGGAGAGAGCACTTCAATGTTAGTATTAACAATAAAGAAAGACAACCTTAGAGCAATCTTAGCAAATACAGGCATTAGAAACCATAAAGATAAGAACCATAAGAAGCAGCTGAAAACCAGCCTGAACTTACATGTATAGTTATAGGGAGGCAGAGATTGTTAGACCCCAAACAGCCCCACTCCGCTTGCTGCAGTCACCAGGTGCCCCACAACTGGCCGTCCCTGCAACTGTCACAGTCTAGAAGTGAAGATTCTTCTATGGATATGTGCAGGGAACAGGTCTCTGGGGACACCAAACCACACTGGAGTCCTGCCCAACATGCTGCTGCACTGGTAATCTAGTACTTAATGATTTAGGAGATTACACTTCTTGTTTATGATTTTTGAATCATTGATGTAACCACTGAATTAAGCCTTACTGTGCAGCGATCTTGTCTCTTCCAAGTTTTATCTGTATTCAAATAAGTAATATCTAACACTGGTCATGTTACCTACTGTTGATTGCTGTCATAACTGATCGCAGCAATTCCAGCTAACACTTCTTGAGGCTACCAAGGACTGTTTCTACCCTGCAAAGGCCTTCTCACTCTAAAAAAATTGCAGTGTTCAGATGATTGCAGGTGCTTTTCCATGTGACATTTGGCTGTAACTCCAGAAGATCTTTTCCCCTGCACTGCTAAATTGCCATCTTGATCTTCACAACAGTGACTTCTCGGTCTAGTTCTGCACAGGGGCTCCTGGTGCTTTACCCAGCCTGCTGCAAGGAGATATTCTGAGATTTCTCAGCCTGCTACAAAGTAATGTATTCTTCCTCCTGCCCTTCATCAGCAACCTACTTCCCCTAATTTGCTGCTTCCTTAGACAGTGCTCTATTAAAACTTTGCCTTGATGTGCTCAATTGTGTATATGTCCAGTATCATACTTGCGTAAAAAAACCCCTCGGAGAACCTCCAGTTACCACCAATAAGAAAGCTTCCCATTTTTGGGGCACTCAGGTTTGAAGACGATGTTTGGATTAAATCTGATGCAAAAGGTAAAATTACTTGTGCTGCAAATCAAAACAATTATAAAGACAGATAAGTCAAATGATCACCTCATTTCCCATCTGTTTCTTAATAGGGATGCGGATGTAGCACCATCCCTAAATGTGTCTGTATTTGTGGATGTATGAGTACATACGTATGCAAAGTTTTGAATTTTTAATGCTCTAAGCCACTGACTATTAAAACAATGGTTATCATTCATGAATCATAGAACCATAGGTTCGGGTTGGAAGGGACCTTAAAGATCATCTCGTTCCAACCCGTCTGCCATGGACAGTGACACTGTCCACTAGACCAGATTGCTCAGAGCCCCATCCAACCTGGCCTTGAACACTTCCAGGGATGTGGCATCCACCACTTCTCTGGGCAACTTGTTCCAGTGCCTCCCCAACTTCACAGTAAAGCATTTCTTTCTCTCATCTAATCTAAACCTACCCTCTTTTGGTTTGAAGCCACGCCCCCTAGTCCTGTCACTACATGCCCTTGTAAAAAGTCCCTCTCCGTCTTTCTTGCAGGCTCTCCAGTACTGGAAGGCATTTTGGAATGCATTAAAATGGCATCAATACAAGCTCCACCTGAAATGTTTTTGGGGCAGAAAGCCACGGGCTGCATATGTTTTCCAAAAAGTGCACTGAGGCCAACTTTAGGTTTGTTTCTCTGCCATGTAATAATAATTTCCTGGGTTTGTAGTGCTTCTTTTCTGGAATATTGCTGATATTATTTTAAATTACTTTTTTAGGTGCAACTCCATCTTTAAATTCTTTTTAGGTATGAAGGAAGGGGAAAAAGTGTTTCCTGGGTCCCCAAAGACAGGGCTGTATCAGCTGCTGCCCTGCAAGAGACTCTGGGTACAGCCAGCAGCCGGCCAGGCTGGAGGTGCTCGGCCCATGCGAGGTCCCACAGCCTTTGCCAGAAGGGGTAGAAGGCAGCAATCTCCAGCACTCTGCCTGCACCCCCCTGCTTGCTCACAGGGTTTATCCAGCTGTTCAGGTCACTTGCTTTTGATGATAGAAATGCTTGATTGGGCCAAGTGTCCTACAAAGATGCTACATGACAGCATACTCTCCAAAGCGCTGGCCGCTGGCCATGGAAGATCAGCTTTCACTTCTTTCTTCTCTGCTGTTGTTTGCCTTTCTTTTCTTAGATTGGTTTCAAAGAACCACGAAAGAAAGGGTCTTTATTTGACTAATGGATGCTGCTGCGAAAGAAAGGGTCTTTATTTGACTAATGGATGCTGCTGCCTTAGCATCGTGTTCTAGAGCTATTCTGGTGCTGTGTACTGCCTGGTTTAACTATGCCATGTGAAGGGACTGCAAATGGCATGCTTGTGCCATAATTTCCCTTGTAACAAAGTTAGAAGGAATCCTCTACAAGGATTACCCTGCTCTGCTAGGATAACATGTAGTCCAACTTGAGCTTTGTCAATTTGCTAGTCTTAGCTTACCAATTTATTTAGGCTTTATATAGGTAGTTCCTAGATAACAATCCTATAAAAACCTGTCTTATAATCTATGTGCTTTCCAATTTTTCACCTTCAAGCACCTTACAGATAAAATTAACCTGGAGAGGAAAGGATTTTGAAGAGATAGACAGTGCTGTGGCTGCTGTGAATCCTGTGTTCAAAATGGCAGAAATGGGAGCCAGGATGCTAAACTGTTTGGGTTTTGGATGGCAGTTCTGCATTTGACACTGGGCAGTGTGGGGATTTGCCTGTGGGATCAGGGCTTCATAGTTGCCTTTCGTGAGCATTCCTGTGTAGATCCCACCATCAGTCACATGCTGGGCTCTGCAGTCCTGGCACCACTTGTGAGCTGCTGTCACCAGAGGACACTTCTGCACTGACCGCCAGGTCCCACAATCCAGCGATGATTATAAATATTCCTGTGCCTCAGTCATCCTAAAGCCCATCCTCAAGCACCAGAAAGTGATCTCAACTCGTGTATTTAGCATGTTAGGCTTAGCTAATGTTTTATTTTTAGACTGCTATCTGAAAAAGAAAAACTTAGCAGTTTTAAAAAGCACTATAAACTTTTTAAGCACCACACTTTGTGAGGGGCCTTTGCAATGCTTGAATAGGTTTAGTCTGTGCATTTTTTGTTTCCATAGTTGTTGCTTCTAAGAGATTTCTTAGAATCAGTCCTTGGATTCAACCTTCATCAAACACAATTTCCTTCAATTCAGATGGAACGATGCAAACTGACTCTGAGGTCTGTCTACTGCAATTTTAAGAGTACTAAAACTCCAGAACCAAAAGTGTCCTCCTTTTTTGTCTGGCCTTTGCAACTTCCAATCTAAACAGGCTATATGAATTAATCTCCCCAGTCTTGGCACTTTTGTCATGGCTTCCTCCATCTCCTGGAGAGGATTTGATCATTTGCTGGTGATTATTTTTTGTATTGCAAAGATGTCTCCTTAAATCAGACCTGCAATGTCATAGAAGTGTTGATCATGATTACAAACAGTCCATTTTCCAAGGAGTTCATTCCAATGCGATGACACACCCCCAGCAGGAAGAGAAGCACAGAGTGATGAAGGTTAGTAGCAGAATCAGGCCAAGGCTGCAAGATTTGGGATTAGTGCCCGAAATCTGTGTACAATCTGTGTACAGTGCTGCTCTGCACTTGTCCAGGCACAGAAAAACAAGGATTACTTGTCCCACCAGGAACCTTGGCTGCCTCAGGGAGCCCATTTTTGGGGGTCTTTTCTGTAAAAAATAACATAACAAAGTTGAATCATTATACTCATGTGCCAGCCAACCCCAGCATCTTCAAGGTCTGCATGCATCTATCCTCAAGGGAAAGAGCTTTTGGAAATCATTGCCACCTTTTCCTGGAGGTGTGCCAGTTTAAATTGTGTCATCTGCTGAGATGTCTGACCGCATCCTAATTTTTGGCAGTTGTCCTCCTTCAAACCAGGATGAAGCTGTTCAAGAAATTACCCTTTCCAGCTGTCCTGCTCCTCTGCTGAGAGGAGTCACTGTTCTGTGGCTCAACAAGTTTTCAGAAACCTAAGTAAGATGAAAATGCTGCTAGGAGAGTTGTACGTATGGACTTGACTTGGGTAAGACTACTGTTGTCCTTACTCCTTCTTTGTATAAGATCTGTTATATTTAGATACTAAATATAATATTGCGAGCAAATGAAGATCCACCTGTTGATCTACAGCACAGAGTAAGGAAACAGACCATATTTTTATCTCCATTCTGATTTTAAAAAGAAAGAAAAATGTCTCCTTCTGTGCCATGGCAAGTCTATTGAAATTCTACCATAAGAAGCAGCAGAATTTGAATTCCAAAGCTTGGGGAAGGGCAAACTTGTAGACTCTCAGCATAGAGACTATCACTAAGACATGGGAGAAAGTGTAAAAATTGCTGAGTGCTGCTGCTGCATGTGCATAGCAAAAGAACACTACAGTAGTTAGAGACACATGGCTTGAGTGAGGAGTATGACAGTGCTGAACACCCACTGTAGTTAGAGAAAACTTTCTTCTGATGACAAAGGCAGTGAATTTTTGCCATAAACTTGAAAAGGTCAGCGAGGGATGAAATTGCTATAGAAGAAGCACCTCCTGGGACCATCGCATTGATTAACATCCCCGCTAACCTTAGGCATCCCAGTTTTATAGCTCCACTAGAAATTCCTGACAGAAATCAGCAAAACTGTTAGCAGCATCTCCTTTATGTCACTCATGCATGCTCTTGAATAGTGCCGGGAAGGAGTTATGAGGCTGTTGGATTCGTCGGCAGCTGTAAGCGGATGCTGTGGGCTGGGGGAAAGGCACTTAAATAGGAGCTCCCAGGCATGACTTCCCATGGGTTATCCTCCTCTGGGCAGCAGCTCCTCTGCTGCACTCACAGACAGTGAGGATAAAATAACATATTTCAAATTAAATGCAATGTGCTTCAGCCCAAAACGAGCTGGCAGTATGTCTCAGTTTTTTTCATACTGGTTTCACAGCTGGCATGCTCTTAGTATGAGAGATTTTCACTTTTAGGGGACTCTGCCATTGGCTCCTTTTATAGGAAAGAGTTACATGTATGAAACAAGAACATAAAGGGGTTATCCAGGTTTTTCCAGGTGACTGATACATCTAGCAAATTACACCCTTGCTTTTTAGCTGCTTGAAAACATTTACGGACTTTTATCTTATTAGAATATTTAAATAATAAAATCTGTATCTTGTTTGTTGTTACAGCCTATTCTTACAAAGCCCTCTGGCAGCTCTTCCTCTAAACCCGTTACACAGCTTAGAGGTCAGCTACATACACCTGGTTTTCTAAAAGTCACTTTGGCTCCCTTCTTGCCATTTAACTGTAATAAGCATTATTCTGGGACATGCAGCAATTACTGTGCTCCCAGAAAATGATGCTGCTTTTTACATTTCCTCTCTTTAGGTAGGATCTACCATATTGCATCCATGTCTGCCATATAGCCAGGGTTCTACCTAACCGTATGTACAGGTATGTATCTCTCCCTGAGAGCTGGAGATAACAGCCAGCATCAAACTCCTTGAACCTAGTGTTGTCAGAGGATGCTTATTGAGAAGGAAAGCCTGACCTTGCTGTTTGCTTGAAACAGACGTTTCCAGAAAATAATTGTTCTGCCTGACCTACTTTTCCTTCCTTAGGAGGAGGGATGGTCTATGGTTTAAAGAAGGAATGGGGATACAAACCTGCCTGTCCTGTGCCTGGGCTCACCACAGCCTCCTGAGTGACCCCAGGCAACCCATCAAACAGGACAAATAATACTCATCATCAGGCAGGGATACTTCATTAATAATTTTAATAATGAGCTTTGGGACTTTGGAATAAAAATGCTACAAGTAGAAGTGAAAGAAAAAAACAAAACAACCCCAAAACTGTCTTTACCATGGAAGAGAAAGTTGTCTGAAAAAAAGGTGATTAAATTGAATAATTGATACAGTCACTGGATGATCTTACAAATCCTTCCTTACCTGCTGTTATGCCGTAAATTTATCTCAGCTGTGAACAACAGGCAGCAAGAAAAGAGACTTGGGAAGAAACTGCTCATGGGGAAAACAAATTTTGCAGGGCATAAAGGGATTACAAAGGCAAGCAGAGTAAATAGTAATTACTTTTTCTAGTGCTACAAATCTGCAAATCTTTGTGAAAGTTGAATATGTGCTAATTATGTACAGCCAAATTTTATGTTCTGTTTTTATTAATAAGCCTGACTGAAGTTTCCCTGTAGTTTAGACCTCAGGGGAATTTTTTGTTCTGTTTAGCCATTTTTCTGCCATTAGTTTCCATGTTTCTCTCACAGGAGGAACTTTATCTCCTTTTTTTGCTATGTTTAAATACTATCCCTAGAATGATGTCATTACAAGACATAACATTTTAATTAAATCTCTCTTTTATTGTCCCTTGACCAAAGACAGGCCCGTGACTGTCCGGCGTTATGATTCACTGGTACGCGTGAGTGACCAGCACTGAGAGTCACGGCGGGAGAGGGGGAATTCCCCCCTGCCCCGAAAAACATGTGGCTGCTGCTCCTCGAGCATCCACGCTGGCCCTACTGGGCTTACGCTGCTGCTGCTTCCTACTGCCTCCTTCTGCCTGGTCTTCTGGCGTACAGCCATAAAGACAGATCGTCCAGGGAACGCGAACGGCTGACGAGCTTTCCAAGGGAGTGGGGAGAGAAAAAAAAACAAGGCTTTTTTTCAGCCACATCCCTGCACAGGCTGAAAAGCAGCTCCACTTGAGAGGGCAAGGTGCTGCTTAACCCAGCTGAAGTATCCCAGCACTCAGCCGCATCGCGGCTTGAGGAAGCGCAGCCCAGCCCTCCCACCTTATGCCCGTGCTGCTTCCCCCGGGAAGCCTCCCGGAGCCCTGGGTGGTGGCTGGAAGGCGGTGGGGAAGGCAGGCAGCCCGCCCACAGCGGGGTCGACAGCTGGCGCGCTGGGGCTGTGAGCGTGGCGGGACCGTGACTCAGCCGCAGGAATTCCTGGCACGGGCAGCCGGGGCGTCCCAGAGGGTGACGCAACGGGCACGGCCCGCTCGCATCCCCGCCAGGCCAGCAAGCACGGCCCGACTCCTCGGGGAGCAGCCGCCAGCACCTCGCTCGTCTTCAGCCCTGCCCAAGCCGTTAAGAAGTTGAATGATAGCTTGGAGCCCCAGAGGGATTTTGGTACCACAGAGGTGGATGACGCTGCTTGAGCCAGCGGAAGTGACCCGTGGAGGATGGACAGTGGAACATGCAGCTTCCCTTAGGGGGAATCTGCCTCCTGATCCGACAGCAGGACTTGCCGGGGATCCGTGCCTCACACCAGCACATACATCCTGCCCCTTGCTGCAGGCTTCTGAGTTTGCTCACAGGGAGGCACTGCAAATGTTGCTAACTTGCAGCAAAATCGTGCCAGGATCCACCACTTAGGAGTCAAATATATTTACTGTATAATTTTTTAAAAGGAATGTATCTGCAGTATAAGGAAAAACAGAAAAACTCAGTGTTTGCCTTTCACTGAGGTTTTCTCTAATACTCTCTTACATTGCAAACAGTTAGATTTTATCTTGCATTCTTTGCACTTCCACTAAAAATACAGAATTGTTGAAGGGAAACTAGACATTTTCCAGGAGCACACAGGAGAGCGAAGGGGAAAGAAAATGCTCTGAGCAACAGATCTCATCAAATGCAGTTTCCCTATGGAATTCTCTCTCAACAGGTTGATTTTTTGAACTGAATGGTATTAAGATTTTCTTTTATTTCAGGGTGCACCTATGCAAGTTTCCCTCCTTTCTCTTTGTAGTCCCCTTCCTGAAGATAATCTGACCACACCATAACAGCTCTGAGGTCTCCTACCTACCAACAGGTTCCTGAGTTGAACTGGTAGACATACAGCCCCACTTTCTTCTATCTCAAATGAATTGTTTTATAAAACTTAATTACTTAATTAAGGATCTTAATTACTTTTGTGACCTCTATTCTTCTATCAGATTTAACTCAAATAAGCTAACAAGTTAAAAAGTCACAGAGACAAGGACTATCCCAACTGAGAGAGGCCAAGCAGAGGCCTTGCTTCCATGGGAAATGAGTCTGAAATGGTAACGTTGAGTTCAGTAAGGCTGACAGAAGCAAAAAGGATGCACAGCATACTGAAGAAAAGGACTGTGATATCAGAGAACTTCAACGTGGCAACTTAGTCCATTATAATTTCTCACTAATGAGCATCCAGGAATTGAATCTAAACAAACAGTGCCTTAGTTGAATCTAAACAAACATTTCTTCCATCCACAGAGGGTGAGGGGAGGCTTGGAGGTCTTCCTTAGAGGCATGCGCTCCTCAGAGGGTATCATTCACAAAGCTTTTAGTGCTGCTGCTGGGCTCTCTGAATCATTGGGCTATTTCGGTGGTGCCTGGTGGGATGCAGGTTGTGTGGCACAAGGGTAGTGAAATGCAGTGCTTCCTGAGTGCAGCGAGATGCCAAAGTGGGGAACCAGCTTTGTCTGAGTGTGCTCCAGCAATAAGATTTGCTTGGTCATTATTGCTTTTGGCTGGATACTGGCCATTTCTCTAGCCTCCAAAGTCACCACTGGGCTCTATCACAAGTTCCTTCTCTGATTGCTGCAGTCACTGGAGTCCAAAGTTAATTTCCTTAAAATGAAAAGCAAAGCTTTCTGTTTACCTGTGACCTGTTTTTCACCCCAGAGAAATGCTCTCCAATTCTGATAAACTTGTTTCTTTCTCAGAGATTTCTGTAAAGTCATTAAATACTCCTTCTTCAGCCCGTGCTGCTTCTATACTCTGATGACTGCCAAGTACAGTCAGTGATGTGCAGCAGCAGCAGCCTTTAGTGCCTGGGTGCCTCAGGTATATCCCTTGTGAGGTAAAGAGAGTAGCAAGCACTTTTGACTCATTATTAAGTTTCCATGGTGTTAAAGACAGAGGTTGAGTCACGTACAGTTTTGGATTAGTCGTCCTTGGAGCACTTACCCAGATGTATAGCTGTGGAGCTGGTAACTCTTTCCCCACTCTTTCCCCTTTCATTTTACGAGCCTGGGATGTGCATGCAGAGACCCCATATGGGTGGCTGAGGGTGCACTGCAAGGGCACGAGATTATGGCACTCACACACAGCAGTTTCATGGTCTTGTGCACACATTAGAAGTTAGCTGAGGCCATGGCAGTGACTGTGGTCACTGGCACTGGGGCATGTATGGCACACATTCACAGCTACAACTGCTTGCCAAGGAACTCCAAGCTGCTGCTTGCCTCCCGACATTGTGTACGGCTGCAAGGACCTCTGTCTGGGACACTAGAAGGGCATGTGTCACACACAGCCTGCTATGACATGCTGCAGTGCCATGAAGGCTGGTTTAGCAGACATTAAGCCATCCTGACAGTGAGGATTTGAAACCACTTAAGACCACCCCAGCCCATGACATTGCGCAAGAGCACCAGATGACCAGGAATGGGGCTGTCAAGACTTGAGTCTAACAGATTGGACATTTTCAGCTCAGTGGCAGCAGGGAGTCCTGAATGTGTGGCTGGAAGGAGCTGAGGGATAAATATAGTTCCAGATTAGTGATTTCAAGGCTGATGGAGCAAATTTTGAAAATTGAGGAATGCAATTCAGTCTTGAATTCTGTATTCAGAGAAGGCAAGATGTAACTCAAAAAGGATATTGGAAACATAGGGGCTCATCTGGTCAACATGGCAGTGTATAATAGTGGAGAAAGGAGGGGGGAAATCACACATCACTCACACAATGCAGTATGAATGTATATATATGTATATGTATCAATACATGCATGCTGAGAAACGCTAGCTTGCTGGTTTCCACCACAGTACTAGTAGCAATTCAAGTGTTTTGGGGAGAGACAGCTGACTGGCCACAATGCAAGATGGTGGCTCCCAGGTACATCTGTTGGAGATCCTGCATCTTTAGGATCTCCTGGTTTTCAGACACACCAGTTCAGGGAGCCGAGAGCTGCACTGGACTGACAATCCTCTTGTCTACTTGGATGGGCTAGAGCTAAAATGCTCTGTGTTTGTTGTTCTGTCCAGCTCAATATGGACAAGAGAAACACTGTCAGGAGTGTTGTCCTTGTTTTCCTGTTAAGTCATCTTCCCATCTTTTAATGCTGCACCTCCCGCCCTGCGTGCCGTGTCCCGCCCCACAGTCTAAGCAGCGCTTCCCAGACCGCAGAAAGGGCAGTCCCAGCGCCAGGTCCGCTGGCCTTACCCTGCAGAGCGCGGGGACACCGCGGCAGCAGGACCGCTCCTTTCCGAGTGGGGACACAACGCCGCCCGTGCCGGCTCTGGGGCGTGTGCGGGCAGCCTGACAGTCCCCGGCGGCGAACAGGGGACCACGTCAAGCCCCGTGCCTTTAGAGCAGCAGAAAGCACCTCGGCCCAGGGAGCAGCGCCGGGCGGGCGGTGCGGGGCAGGGCGGGCAGCGGCGGCTCAAAGCGGCCGCGCCGACATCGAGCCCCGGCCTGACGCGCCCACCGGCTGCTCCAGCTCCGCGGCCGGCGGAGGAGCCGCACTGCCCTCCCAGCATCCAGCCCGCACCGCCGGAGCAGGCCTGCAGCCAGCCGGGGGGACCCGCGGGGCTGCGGGCACAGGCCGGAGCACCCACAGTACAGCACCAGCACTGCCCGCGCCGCGCGGGCGGCCGAGCAGGACCGTATCGCCGGCGGGCCCTGCAGGGCCCTGCCCTGCCCTGCCCTACCGCGCGGGGGCCGGCCCAGCCCGGCCCGGCCCAGCGCGGCCCGGCGGCGGCACGTGGTGGCGGCGCGGCCCATGTGACCGGCCCTCCCCGGCCGCCGCGGCTCATCCCCCGCCCGGCCGAGTCCCCGCCCGCCTCGCCCCCAGCGCAGCGCAGCGCTCTCTGCGTGCAGCAGCCCCGCACCGCAGGCAGCAGCCGCCG